>NC_087209.1:3905241-3922741 GCF_015104395.2 Macrobrachium nipponense | reverse complement strand
TGCTACAGAAAATACTAATGTACTCTGATAATTGCATAGAATGAAGATTAACATGATAAAAATCATATTATAACTGATAACAATTTTCATATATGAATTGATAAAATTATTAATGTTTATGCTGATTGATTCGTTGATTTTTATGCTAACTGTTATGTATCTGATTCATTAATCAATATACTAACTCATATATAACTGCAGATATTGGTAAGATATAAGGTAACAGATTGATTATAGGCTACCTGGTTTGTTTATACATATGCATATGGATTCATATAATTATGATTAATATATGTGCACTTAAAATAGATTCCTATTGCGTACACGCAAAGATATATTTCGATTCCGTTACTTATGATCATTTAGATATAGATTCCTAGTGCGTACACGCAAAAAATATATTTCGATTCTGTTATTTATGATCATTTATATATAGGGTACATGACCGAGGTTATACTACTTCACATTTAACTAGCTTTCGAACAACTTTTCGTCCATTACACAGTTCCAGACAACCACCTATAGCCCAATGAAACGGCCTATTTCACAGGGTTAAAACAAGGGGAAAATTTGCCTGGGCGGGTCCAACCTTCTATTTTTGCGCTCATACTTATTCTCTGCATCCTAAGCTACACGATTACGTTCGCGATGAATAAAAAAAACATCCCCAGCACGAGTCCTTCGCCAGCAAAGTAGAGTTGAATATCCTTCGGGTCGTAATTGTCGGAAGTATGTCCCTTTTGTAGTCGAATTCCGACAGCCGCCGGAGCATTCCGCATTAAAACGAGATTAACGACGGGATACGGTGTCGGTCGAAGAAGTCCATGATGGTGCTTATTCCTTTCACATTGTAGGCGGTTGTTACTTGACTGTAGTCGTCCGCTGCGACGAACGATTTTTGAAGTTGCGATGTGAAACTCTCGTACTGCAGGATACTGTAACCAGGTTCCATTAATCAGCCTGCAAGTGAAATTATACTTGTCACAAGGGCAAAGTAAATTCAGACGACATCCAAATACAGGGGAGGGAAAAGAGCCATTTAGACCAGACTTAACCCACATGAATTCGCTGATATTTTGGAATTCAAAAGAGTCCGCTGTACAAACTTTTTTATCCATGGCATTAACAATGAGTGAACCTATCCAGGTCTATGGTGACTGTAAAAATATCCATAATTATAACAAACAGATATCAATACAAATCCCAAAGAAAATTCGATATTACTGGTAGTAAATTACTAGACAAAGAAGTGGAAAACGGAGCTATTTGTAAGATTGCCAGGCAACATAAGAGTCAAAGAGAAGATTAATCATGATTCTATGTGCCATAACAAAAGTTTCATATTCAATATTCTCGCGCGCATCCTCTGAGGTTAATTTTTTTAAAAACTTTATTAATAGGTAGGAGATGCAACGAAAAAAACCCACTATGTAACTAATTTCTAAATAAACTTTGGGGTTTTCAAGAAAATGTGACATTTTCCCATGAATGTTTTACTTGAATTGTAATAGGCTAATGTTGCAAGTAAATATTTCATATCCATATCGTGATACTTCTAAATGTCTATGAGGTTCAGAAAAAATTAATTCATTTTGATGTTATAGAAATTCTATTTCCTTATTTTGTTTATTAATTTTAAAATGATTGCAAGTTGCATTGCGCATACCGATAGACACCTGTACCTAATGTCTGCCTTGCCCATGAGAAGTTCGGGCTAAGCATTCCTTTCTCCAGTCAATCTGCTTTTGCAAGAGTCAGTTTCGGGCTAAGCATTCCTTTCTCAAGTCGTCTGCTTTTGCAAGCAGAGACGACACACAGATGAAGCCTGTGTAAGCAGATTATTGAGGTTAAAAGGAACAAATGCTGATACGGCAATGATGACGTCGTCACTTGGCAGGAGATTGCTCTCAGCCAGCTAAGAGTTACGTTACTTTCTGTAATAAATACGACTTTAGGATAAATTTTTTATCTTTTAATACTCGACCCACACGAAAAGAATGTCTGAAAAAAAAACAGTACCAAAATTGAACAATATATTAGTTTCATGTTGGAAAACTGCATGATTATGTTAAATTAAATATTCCTTATTGAAACTAAGGAAAAAGGTTTCCATACAAATTCTATATATATTATTAGCCCTGTATAAGATTCATATAGGATTATTTCATAGATAACATTTTCACTTCTAGACTTCCTGACTTTAAAATCTCTTTTATTTTATTTTATTTATTTATTTATTTTATTATTATTATTATTATTATTATTATTTTTATTTTTTCATTGACTACGAATATAAATCACCGGGACAGACAATATGTCAGTAGGTTTTGGATATGTGTTTGAACTTTTAGCTTATTTGTCATTACTAAAGCGTTAAGTTAGAGTTCAAATCTTTACGCATATATATTTGGATATTTAATAACCTATGGTTACGTTTTGCTTATTGATTTTATCGTGATTCCTTTTTTATTATAAATTGTAACCCTTCCGACTTCTTACGGAGTGTATTATATTGACTCCACTTGTATCCATATTTATTTTATTTTTTTATATTTATTTATTTATATATTTTTTTTTATATATATTTGATAAATTAATGGTTGGCTTGAATATGTGGAAAAGTGTTCTAGCGGCGTACCGTATAAGGCTACTTGCGGCATCAATTCTATAGATACAAGATATAAATGATAAAGGTATTTAAAACCGCGAGAACCGCTATAATCCAGTTCGGATCCAATATCACGAGTTGTAACTCGTAAGACATTGACACTTCCTATTTAATTATCAGTTATTCTACCAAACCGATTGACTCTGGGTGATAAAATATATTATTGGTTTTCTTAATGGATAGGAATTCACACAACGTGTTATGGAGATTATTATTGATTTACACCACCCGAGTCACATTATCATGTGTTGAATTCCATGTTTACTGATTTAGCACTCATAAATATTCCTAATGCACTCAATTGCGGTGTTTGTTTTTAGTGCTATTACTTCTATATAACGTGTCAAGGAACTATTAACACTAAGAAGTGTTTATTCCCTCTGTCAGACTCGTTACTCTGTTAATAATTCTAAGTATATTCTTTCAAGGATTGATTTGGCACAGGATAGGCTCCTATACTGACAGGTGTCTTAGTGTATCCCTTGTTTTCATGACACGGGTTACAATTAGTTATGTGCTTTTTTATATCTGTAAGCATTGTAGGCCAGTAAAACAGTGATTTGGCTTTCTGTGACATAGGAGGGAACCCTGGATGACGGAATGCAACCAGTTTAGGACGATTGGTATGAAAGAGATTATTACTACTACCTGGTCGTTAGTCATCTGCTGTGTTCTTCGGGTTTTCCTCGTCACAGACCTACATATAATATTACATTTGATTACATTATTCTGATACACATACTTTAAATATACTTTTGCTTTAGGGTTTCTGCTCGAAGTGTTTATTGTTTTTGCTTAGCCGCTGACCCTGTTTCCATTCGAAGTGTTTATTGTTTGGTGTTTATTGCTGCTGACTCTGTTTCCGTTTCGAAGTGTTTATTGTTTGGTGTTTATTGTTTTGCTTATCGCTGTTGACACTTGCTTTGTTCAGTTTGTAACAGTTCTGCGCTCCGACCCAGATATTCAATGCTCGCGATCTCTTGGGTTAAGGAATTTTCTTGTTTAGATACGGTTTTAACAATAGGCACGGATGTTTCTATATCTTTTAGTCCAATTAATGGTTCTTTGCTGTATGGTGCGGGATTGCGGGATAATGCGTCAGCTATGATAATTGCTTTCCCAGGTAGATATCTTAACTTGGCTCCAAAGACCTGAATGATCATTTGTCACCGAGTTCCTTTTGGACTGTGATTAAAGCCTTTGAAAAACTCGGTAAAGGACTCATGTTCAGTAAAGACTTTATCAGGATAGCCATAGATTATGAACTTAAAATGTACTAGTGTTAAAGATACCTAGCCCTTCCTTGCCTATTACTGCATATTTACTTTCAAAGGGCTTTAGTTTACGTGAATAAAAAGCTATAGGAAAGAACTGTTTATCATATTACTGAAGTAGTACCCCCCTTACCCCTTGGTCTGAGGCGTCTGTTGCAATAAAAAAAAATTCCTTATTTAAATCAGGGATTTTTAAGTTAGGTGAGCTGCATTATTCCGCTTTTAAGATATCGAACGCCTGTTGATGCTTTTTAGACCATAATAAATCTACGCTCTTCTTCGTAAGATCTGTTAAAGGAGCTGTCATGATTGAAGAGTTACATATTTACATACGATTGTAATACCCACTACAGCGCCAAAGTGCTGTATCCCCCTTTTACGTTAATAGGTACCGGAAAGTTATGAATAGCCGACACCTTACCATGGACTACTTTAAGACCTTGACTAGACACATAAAACCTAAATAAACATGTTCGGTTTTTAAAAACTCACATTTAGATATTTTACTCTGAGATTATTTGTCTTTGTCTCTGTAGCACTAGCTCTAGTTTATGTGAATGTACTTCTAAAATATTAGAAAAGATTACAAGATCAACCATATAAGCATGTAGGGTATCCCCTAAAAGTCTCCAAACACTATATTGTAATTGGGGCGCAACGTAAGCCGGAGGAATACATAAAAATTGATAATGTCCCCTGAGTGTGCTGAAAACGGTGTATGAGGTACAATCACTTAGGTAATGGTGTCTGGTAAAAGCCTTTAAGTAAGTCCAAATTGGTGAAAAAAAATTTATTCTAACCTAACAGAGATAAGATGTCGTCGGTACATGGCACTGGAAACTATCGGGAGTCGTTTCCTTGTTTAAGCGTCAGAAATCTACGCAGATACGCCAAGTCTGATCATTTATGGCATGACGTTTGAGGGAAAAATTATATGGGCTTATTTGATTTCCTAATGACTCCTATTTTAACATTTTTCAACTTCGTCATTTATCTCTATTTTGAAATTTCATTGAGAATCTATACGAAGGTACGTATATAGCTTTATGTTTGTCCTTAGACCGTATTTTGTGTTAAATTACATCCGTTTTTCCCAGAGATCACTCGCTAGTGGAGAAACTTCCTGGTATTCAGATAAAAGATAAAAAAAATTTCTGCTGAATCACCTCTGCTTGAATGACTTTACGGATATTACTTTAGATAGATTATCAGAGAGATTCATCCACGACTGGTTGGGCGGGATTAAAAATTAGCAACAATAAAAGAAATGCGATATTTATATGTATAGGTTTTTGTGGATTACTATATTAACTTGTTTGCAGTGAGTCAACCGTGTCTAGGGCTTTGTTCGCGGAAATCGTTATATTTCAGAGTGTCGGGAAGGATTAAAATTTCATTTCCCAGCAAAGTCTTTTTTACACGCACTAAGACATTCGAGGATGCATGCTTCTCGAGATTTTGCGTGCAAAGTGCGACTGCGGTTGTAGGAGAATTCTGTTGGGTCATTTGAACAATGTTACGATTTATGAGACAAATGTATAGTTCCTTTATATAAGTTATTATTTGATTAACTGTCTCATTTTTGTTCAAACGGATTTTAATATGTTTGAAGGTTTATAGGATTTCCCTTTGATAAACACGCCTTATTTTGCAGGATGTAAGTTAATATTTTATATACCCCTAGATGAATCTTACAATTACACTAGATACAGATCAATGTTTTTTATAACTATAGAGGTATCTGTAAACGCTCGCTTATCCGGACTTCTCATTAGGGAAGTTCGAACAACAGACGGTGAGTCCGTAAATACAGGATATTACGTGTACTAAAGGAATAAACAAGATATTCTAATTTTTACGGCGCGTACAGTCGGGCTTTATCCACCACTACTTATAATAACTTACGTATTAAAAAAAAAACGAAAACCTGCTCTGATTACTTTATACGGTCGTGTGTTTCATAGGAAAAATCCTTTTTAATTCAAAAAGATATTGGGATGTATGAACCAACATCGCTTTTCCCCACTCTGCTAGAGTCGCTTATTGTGTGGAATTTGCTATGCTTTGAACACTTCGGCAGTTTTTGACTGACCTTGACCGCTTGACTAGGTGACACAGTCACCGAGTTTGCTTGTTTGATTCTGAACGGGCTAATGTTTCTATTTTTTTTGTAATAATTAGGATCCTTCTCTTTATTACCATCGGCAACGTATTGTGTGTTTTTAGCATTATGTTGCTGGTTACGTATAAAGCAATTGAATGACGAACTATTAGGAACTGAGCGATTACTAATAAGACAAGTTATCACTACTGCATTCAATATTAACTGTTTGTACTTCATTCTTTGCTAAAATTTGAAATAGTGAGGGATCCTGGTCAGCGCATTTAGCCTGATGAAAGTTTTTTACAGACATGTTATTCCTTGCAATCCAGCCGTATTTTTAAAGTTAAGTTGAGTCATTGAGGTTCGATATTTTATATAACTCAAAAAACTCAAGGCTAAAACTGCGATCGGGACTTTGCAAAGGTGCATTTATTGTCATGACCCGAAATAGTGTTACCTCTAATTTATATAGATTTGTACGGGTGTTCCACTTGTTTTTTGTGTGTTTTCTAATCACTACGGTGCTTAACGACCCTATCCATGCATCTGTATAAATACAGACGTCCACTGCGTAAACGCATATTCACTGTTTAATATGATTTATTACGTAAGGGATTAATAATCACCCAAAATGATAAAATTAACATAGTATATGATTATGATATTTCAGTAGAACTTCTGGAAACAGACACTCAAAGATAAAAACTCGCAGTAGCAATATCTCAATGATGTAGATAATTTCTGTAAAAAAAATAAGATTAAGAATGTCTCGTAACTTCAGCCACAGGAATAACGAAATTCGACCTGCAAAGGAAACACTCAAAGTTACTCCAAATGAATAAAAAATTGTACTTAGCTTGCTTTTGTGGGAAGTCACGGTGTTCCGATAACGACACACGGCCTTGGTCCTCCTCCTCTATTTAGCGGATGACCTGGTTTGGCTTCAGTTTCCCCCGTGCGCGTTGTTTCGATGATTCGAGCCCTTGAAAGATCCGATGCTGCAGACACGTTCGGTTTGTTTCTTGAAGTTATTCACTAACGATGATACTAAGTTGCTTGAAGAATCTGTTGCTTTCGTCGTCGTTGAAAAGTTCTTATTGTTTTCTGAAGTCGCTCACTAACGATGATACTAGGTTGCTTGAAGAATCTGCTGCTTCCGTCGTCGTTGACTTCTTATGATACATGATTTATTATTCTGGTTTTTTCTTCGTAGGACGTTGTAGAGTTCTTCTGGTACGCTGGCCACCAATATTAGGGCTTGTGCCTTGTATGATAAGGCGCCCTATGAGGTAATGTTAGACTTGCGATAATCTATACGCTAAGTCGGTTGGTATTGCACTTCCATCTTCAATGGAGTGTCTTGGGGTTTGTAGATCACTTATGAAGTCGGTATTATCTTGTTGGTTATTACGACGATGTGTTAAACTCATGGTGAGGAGGTTCTTGTAGAAAACACGAAGTATAAAAATAGGTATATTCTTCTGAAGTTTTACATGGTGAAGATCAGGTATGATTGTACAAGTCTTCTAATAACGATAGCTTGATCGCTTCTGCCAATGATGATGGCTAATTCTATTCCTCTACATGATAAAGCTTAGGTAAAGAGGTACAGGTCTTCTAATGACGATAGCTAACTCTGTTCTGCCTGTCTACCATCTCTGTTACAAGTTATGAAGGAACAGACAGTAGTTCGAACATATGAACATGCATACAAATGACATAGTTTCATACGAACACACAATCAAATGAGACACGCTACAGATCACGTAGGCCGTTTGAATCATAGGTCGGGGTAGTTGTCTCAAGCAGGGAGCTTGGACTGTTTCAAAACAAATGAATGACCACAGATGACGACATGTCAACTTAGCCTACATACTTATTGTATACGTCATCTTTAGCGTCTCTAGTCTGATCACATTCCTGCAAGCAATCTTTTATATATATGGACTAACATTCCATATTTTTATTATGTAAACACTTACAATATATATATATTATATATATATATACTATATATATATATATATATAGTATATATATCTATATATATATATATATATATATATATAATATATATATATATATATATATATATATATATATATATATCATATATATAATATATATATATATATTATATATATATATATTTATATCTTTCCTTGCGCTTTTGTCGGCATTGCTGCCTCACTGCTGGGGTGTCACCACAGGGCCAGATCATTGCAGAGGAGTTTTGTTTTGCCAGCAATGAGCGCCTTCCCTCTGCTCACTGGCACTGCTCACCAAAGTAAGAAGGTAGTTCTTGGTGTTTGGTTTCGCTCCAACCCTGAATTTATATATATTCGGAATTTCTGAATAGATATATATTCAGAATTTAGCATTTCCTGAAAGAGAAGGTAGTTCGTGGTACTTGGTATCGCTCCAACCCGGAATTTATATATATTCAGAATTTCTGAATAGATATATATTCAGAAGTTAGAATTTCCTGAAAGAGAAGGTAGTTCGTGGTACTTGGTAACGCTCCAACCCGGAATTTATATATATTCAGAATTTCTGAATAGATATATATTCAGAATTTAGCATTTTCTGAAAGTGGGTTTCCATTTCTTGTACGCTTTTTGAAGGATCACAAAATAAATCTGTTCATTCTCGCTTTCAACAACAGCTGGCAGGTGGACTCTCTTCTATAGCTTGTTTGTACCTCTTGTTCACATTGAAGGGTCCTTTGTATGAACCAGACAGTTGGTTTCCTCCAAAAGGTTTTGTTTTTATTCCTTGTTGTGTCTGATGGGAAAGTCCGTTGTCGAAGCTGAGTAGAAGACGCTTGAAGCTGAGGTTGGTCTGAGAATCTGACGGAAGCTTCGACTCGTCTCTTCTGGATTCCGAAGTCTTCCTCCTTCCTTGGAGACAGACGGAGACAGTGCGTTCGTTCGTTCATCCTCCTCCATATGAGTCTTGAAGGGCGCTTTCTTGTTGGGATTCTTGAGGATTCGGGAAGCCTTTCATCTCGGGGCCAGATCATTGCAGGGCGGTTTTGTTTAACCAGTAGAGAGCGCCTTCCCTCTGCTCATCGGCGCTGCTCACCAAAAGTAAGAAGGTAATTCATGGTGTTTGGTATCGCTCCAACCCTGAATTTATATATATTCAGAATTTCTGAATAGATATATATTCAGAATTTAGAATTTCTTGAAAGAGGGTTTCCATTTCTTGTTCGCTTTTTGAAGGATCACAAAATAAATCTGTTCAACTTCGATTTCAACAACAGTTGGCAGGTGGATGGTCCTCTGATAGCTTCTTTGTACCTCATGTTCACATTGAAGGGTCCCTTGTATGAACCAGACATTTTCGGTTTCCTTCAGAAGCTTCTGTTTTTGTTCTTTGTTGTGTGTGATGGCAGACTCTTTTGTCCAGGCTGAGTAGTAGACGCTTGAAGCTCGTCTCTTCTGGATTCCGAAGTCTTCCTCCTTCCTTGGAGACAGACGGAGACAGTGCGTTCGTTCGTTCGTTTTCCTCCTTGTTTCTTGAAGGGCGCTTTCCCGTTGGGAATCTTGAGGATTTGGGAAGCCTTTCATCTCGGGGCCAGATCATTGCAGGGCGGTTTTGTTTAACCAGTAGAGAGCGCCTTCCCTCTGCTCATCGGCGCTGCTCACCAAACTAGCAAGGTTTCCAGGTATGTCTCCTCCGGTCGGGGAGGCCTCGCGTCGCTCCAACGCTGAAGATTGTAGACGAACACTTTTTAGAGTTTCTCGAAACAGATGTCCATCTGTGGTTTGTCTTTCCGGAGGATCCCTAAAATAAACAATGACAATTTCATCTAGCACAACATCGTTTTATTGCTGATCTTCAAATAGCTTCATGTTCTTTTGTCTCTTGGGAAATCTGATTTCTTTTTCAATCAATGTTCTTGCTATCCTTCCGTTAGACTTCTCTGGGGTCTTTCCTGATTTCCTCCAGCTCCTCTCAATCCCGTTTGCTGGTCTCCTTCCTGTATCCAGTCTTCCTTTCTGACCTTTTCTCCTTGAAGGCACTCTCCGGAATTAATTCCGTATCTGAGAGGGATGGTCTTACAGAGGACGCCTGTTCCCTTTATTGCATTATTTGTGCAAGTGGGCGTTCGTTGCTTCGTGCGGCTCCCGAGGGCGCTGAGTCTTCAGATATGTTGGTCTTGCAGGCTTCGCCTTCGTCAGGGCTACTGGATATATCTTGAAATAAAGAATGATAAAATAAAACTTTATGCTACAGTCTACAATTAAATATATAACCTCTTGTGTACATTTTAAAAAGAATAACTTCTTGTCAACTATTTTTGGCAGTGTCAACACTGTAGAAATTTTTTTTCATGTTTTTTCTTTTGAGTTTCGATTTGAAAAGCGCGAAAACTGAATATCCTTAATGCGCAAATCGTTTGCAAACACCGCCTTCAATAAAGTCTGTTTAATGTATAAATTCATTAAAAAAAAAAATTTATTATCGAGCAAGACTTTACATTACATTTTTCATTCGTTTAAGGACATGATACCATTATCAAAGCAATATACAGGATACGGAATGTCAACATTTCTGCCCTCGAGATATGCGTATCCCGTAACTTTAGTATCCGTTATTTTTGCCTTTATGATGTTCTTGGATCCTTGTATATTGCACTTAGAATTTTGAGTCTTTCTTTTATTCTATTAGATTAATCTGGGTTTTCGTACATTCTTTATTTCTAATCGATGAACATATCTCTTAGAGTCGACTGAAAATAGTCTCCACTTTTATTGTCAATAAATCTCATTTTACGAATCTATAGTAGGATCTTTTGAAACAAGCGTAGAATTTCATGAAAAAAAAAACTCAAGATGATTGATTGTCATCTAAATTCCTTTCAGCTTTTTCCAGTTAATGGTGAATGTTCGGTGTTGTTGGAAAAAAAAACAGAACAAAATAAAAACAGAATGGTCTCTCGTTATCTCTCCTCTCCTCTTTATCAGTATCTCACCCCCAGGTTGGACAAATGAGCCAGAAATAATTGAAAACAGACTAATTCACTCTCTCTCTCTCTCTCTCTCTCTCTCTCTCTCTCTCTCTCTCTCTCACGACTTTCTTTGAGAACTGCGACCAGTTTAAATCACTCTATTTCTCTCTCTCTCTCTCTCTCTCTCTCTCTCTCTCTCTCTCTCTCTCTCTCTCTCACACACACACAACTATTCTTGGGTATTAACACAATGTTAAACCATTCAACTCTCTCTCTTTCTCTCTCTCTCTATCTCTCTCTCTCTCTCGACCGCCCCCTCACTCCGTCTCTCCTCTCCTCTCCTCTCTCGTCTCACGATCTCTCTCTACTCTCTCTCTCACACACACACTATTCTTGGTCTATTAACACAATGTTAAACCCATTTCAACTCTCCTCTCTCGCTCCTCTTTCTCTCCTTCATCTCTATCTCTCTCTCTTCTCTCTCTCTTTCACATTGGGAATTTCGGAGAGATCCTCACCGTTCATATTGCCCTTCATTCGTCCTCTTAGAAAATAAGACCAATTCTTTTTTCCTTCCATTTCTCATCCATCTTTTTTTCTTTCTTTAAGCCATTCCAGATTAGGGTAATAAATAACTCCTTCGATTTGGCGCTTTCTTAAGGGAAAATAAATGACGCAGTGAACATATAAGATGAAGTGGCTTATTTTTCGGCCGTTCTGCCTTTTTTTTCTCTCTCTCTCTCTCTCTTCTTTTTTTTTTAAATGGTGGGTTGGCGGGCAGGCGGTCTAGGCTGTTTTTTTTTTCTTAAGTGCATTATTTAGGGACACGAACAGCTTCTACGTTTTTAAAAGGAAATTGTAACATTGTTTTGAAGACTCACTAATATCTTTGGTATTCAAGGATCAGTTTACGATGAAATAGATTTTATTTACAAATTACTGTAACGTAAAATGAGAGAGAGAGAGAGAGAGAGAGAGAGAGAGAGAGAGAGAGAGAGAGAGAGAGAGAGAGAGAGCAGCCTTGGGCAAATAGCATTTTGTGTAGAAAAAAAAAAGGATGAAACAAAAATCGAAGCAAGTCATCGCTCATTTTTATTGCGTTAATTAGTTAAACATTTTTCCGTTCAGTCTTCAGCTCTTTTGCCTTTATTTCTTATGACCAAATGGACTTTTGAATATTTTGATAAACTGGCCATGAATTAAGGAAAACTGGAGCCGGAAAAGAAAAACTTCGGTCTGAACGATACTTTTGATGGGATGTTTTTCGACACTTTTGGTCGAATGACGGAGACGAAATGAAAAGAATTTTTTTAATGAACTTTTTTTTATTATTTTGTTTTCCGTAAATACCAGAGTTATAATTATCAACAAATACTGTTTTTTTGGGAAACTGTTTTGCTTCTTTATTCACAAATACATTCTAGGAAAGCTTGCTGTTGAAATTCTATAATAATAATAATAATAATAATAATAATAATAATAATAATAATAATAATAATAATAATAATAATAATATAAACACATGGGCAGTGCCAGTAATCAGATACAGCGCAGGAATAGTGTAATGGACGAAGGCAGAACTCCGCAGCATAGATCAGAAAACCAGGAAACATATGACAATACACAAAGCACTACACCCAAGAGCAAATACGGACAGACTATACATAACATGAAAGGAAGGAGGGAGAGGACTACTAAGTATAGAGGACTGCGTCAACATCGAGAACAGAGCACTGGGGCAATATCTGAAAACCAGTGAAGACGAGTGGCTAAAGAGTGCATGGGAAGAAGGACTAATAAAAGTAGACGAAGACCCACAAATATACAGAGACAGGAGAATGACAGACAGAACAGAGGACTGGCACAACAAACCAATGCACGGACAAAACATGAGACAGACTAAAGAACTAGCCAGCGATGACACGTGGCAATGGCTACAGAGGCCCTAAGAACCAGATATGTTCAAAGAACGATAGAAGGAAATAACATCTCTTCCATATGTAGGAAGTGCAATACGAAAAACGAAACCATAAACCACATAGCAAGCGAATGCCCGGCACTTGCACAGAACCAGTACAAAAAGAGGCATGATTCAGTGGCAAAAGCCCTCCACTGGAGCCTGTGCAAGAAACATCAGCTACCTTGCAGTAATAAGTGGTACGAGCACCAACCTAAGTGAGTGATAGAAAACGATCAGGCAAAGATCCTCTGGGACTATGGTATCAGAACGGATAGGGTGATACGTGCAAATAGACCAGACGAGACGTTGATTGACAAAGTCAAGAAGAAAGTATCACTCATTGATGTCGCAATACCATGGGACACCAGAGTTGAAGAGAAAGAGAAGGAAAAATTGGATAAGTATCAAGATCTGAAAATAGAAATAAGAAGGATATGGGATATGCCAGTGGAAATCGTACCCATAATCATAGGAGCACTAGGCACGATCTCAAGATCCCTGAAAAGGAATCTAGAAAAACTAGAGGCTGAAGTAGCTCCAGGACTCATGCAGAAGAGTGTGATCCTAGAAACGGCGCACATAGGAAGAAAAGTGATGGACTCCTAAGGAGGCAGGATGCAACCCGGAACCCCACACTATAAATACCACCCAGTCGAATTGGAGGACTGTGATAGAGCAAAAAAAAAATTATAATAATATGAGAGGGAAAAAATGGATAAGTATCAAGATCTGAAAATAGAAATAAGAAGTATATGGTATGTCAGTGGAAATTGTACCCATAATCATAGGAACACTAGGCACGATCCCAAGATACCTGAAAAGGAATCTAGAAAAACTAGAGGCTGAAGTAGCTCCAGGACTCATGCAGAAGTGTGATTCTAGAAACGGCGCACATAGTAAGAAAAGCGATGGACTCCCAAGGATGCAGGATGCAACCCAGAACCCCACACTATAAATAAATACCACCCAGTCGAATTGGAGGACTATGATGGAACCACCCCCCCCCCCCCCCCCCCCCAGCAAAAAAAAAAATAATAATAATAATAATATTCTGTTAACGAGAATGGCTGTGTTTAGCGAATTAATTTTATATGATAACTTTTCTATTCTTTTTATTAATCGCTTTTCTGGCTCAGCAATAGTATTTAGGTTTTTAAGTTATTAAATAAGGTTGCTGAGCTAGAAAAGCGATTAATAAAAATAGAAAAAATAATATATAAAATTAACTCGCTAAACACCGCCATTCTTGTTAACAGAAAATGTTTGAAAAAGCGTCATCTTCAATTAATAATAATAATAATAATAATAATAATAATAATAATATATCGAAGTTCCTGTAATTTAAAAATGATTTTTACAACGAGATTGATTACCGTTGCTGGTGCATAATAGCATTTCATATATATATATATATATATATATATATATATATATATATATATATATATATATATATATATATATGTATATATATATATATAGTACACACGTATATATTAGTTTCTTATTAGTTTTACATTACCATACTGAGAGTGAGTAATCTGCCGTACTTAAACCTAGCAGCGTCGATTCTCATAAACCTTCAGTTTCAGGGAATAATAATAAAAAGAAAAACTCAGGGTTCCTATTCTCAAAGAAAAGACTTGTAATCTGGTCCGACATTATGGTTCCCAAATGGAGTTTCTCTATCTCGCGAACTCTTCGGATCTGAGATTAAATCTGTGACCTTCCATATATCATTTCTAATGATCCGACTGACTTTTCATTTGGCAAAAATTCTCCAGGTGAAACACATTTGTAGGAATTTATTCTCCATCCGTAACCGCCCTTTCATTAAGGTTAAAATCTTGCCTGGGTAGGCTTTGGGTTTAATGAAACGTAAATTTTTGACGTTGCTGTTGGAATATTATTGCCAAAATCTGCTCTCACTGAGGTGAGTGGTTCATGAATTTGTCCAGATATACATACACAAGACCTGTGTTACAAGAGTGCTAAAAGCGACATTTATTTTGTGATGTTTACATCATGAGAGGAAGTAGTGTTGCGTCTCACATATTGGTCAATAATACAAAAACAAAAATCTGGGTGTGGGGGGAGGGGAAGGGGTTAGTGCCGTCAGTACACCTCGAGCTGTGCACTGTAGGCATTACTTGAGGTTCTTTGCAACGCTCCTTCGGTCCCTAGCTGCAATCCCTATCATTCCGTTTACTGTACCTTTGTTCATATTCTCTTACTTCCATCTTTCTTTCCACCCACTTCTAACAATATTGTTAGCGTGCAAACTGCGATGTTTTCCTCTCGTTACACATTTTAAACCCTCTTCTTACTCTGTTTCCCATTCAGCTAAGAATGACCTCATAGGTCACAGTTTGACCTTTGACCATAGTTTTATATCCCATTCCATTCCAAAAGACACAAGTAAACAGTACTGACTCGCATATATTCTTTATATTGTTATGTCTTCATAAAGATAACTAACCAACAATAGAAGTCCGCTGATATATCTTGAAAGGCTACCTAAACCTATTACAGGACTTCTGTTATTTTTATCCTTTTTCAATCTGAGAAATTTTCATTTTATTTGTTTTAGTTTTCACTATTAGGGTTCATTTTTGCTTTAAAATTTCATAAAACGTGAAAACCTGTAAAGTGAAAATCTCTGGAAAACATAGAAGGTAATAAAGCTGGTTAACAACGAATATGGCAAAACTATCAATTTTATTTTTCTGCGGAACCAAGTGCTAATATTATCATTATCTGCTCAACCACCATCTCATGTAAATACCAACTAGCTCACCACAGTTACCTTTGGAAAAAAAAAACTTTGCGAGCCTTTTCACTGTGGTAATGAACGTTGTTTTTCTGGCATTTTAAGGGGACATCGGTTGTCAGTCAGATCAGAATAATTTATAATAGTGATCGAAGAGCCTCAATGGCGTGATTGGTATGGTCTTTTCCTGCCATCTTGGTGGCCGCAAGTTCGTTTCTCGGGCATTCCAATGTATTTCTGGTGATAGACGTTCACTCTCGACGTGGTTCGGAAGTCACGTCAAGCCGTCGCTGGATAACCACTGGTTCCATACAACGTAAAAACACCAGACAAACAAACTATAAAACTGATCTGGAAAAGCTGTTTTCCTTAAGATTCTTGTGAGTTTTCATTTGGTATAGTTGAAAGGGTTTGGGATACGCTAAATAAAAACTCTGCAAATTAACCCTCCCAGTTTAGGCACATATCCCCTTACGAGTCTGTTTTGGTCGGCCTTAGTACGATAGGCCCACTTTGCCATGTGTCAGAAAGGAATCGTGTTTAGACTCAGAACTTGAGGGAAGCAGATGGGGAGTTGGTTTCCGTAAATTTATCTTAAGTATAAAATCTTCAGGTTAAATTCTTTATAAGGTTAATTGCGGTCCAATAATAACCGAAAATACTTAGCCTGAACATGAAATGTCTGTTGTAGTCTTGAAAGTTGATAGCCTTAGTTATCCATTTGTGCACATTTACATTAGCTGAACGGCCTTCTCGGTCACAGCAACGGGCCTTATGGCCCAAATTTGATACATCCATTGCCATTAGTTAGTGCATAAGGAATCGCAGTGTTGGTATTCGAGTAGTGGATGAAATTCACCGACGCTAAAGCTTGGAATTATCTGCCAAGGTTCGGGAAGCCGTAGAAAAATATCAAGGCCAAGTTTATTGTGCGTAATTTTTGTTACTCAAGTTACATGCCCTAGTAACTGATGGCTTGTCAAGGGCTTACACTAATTCTCGTAGTTTACTAGTAAGTGAATGCTAACACCTAGGCCAGTCCTAGAAGAGACTCCGGTCAATGAGGACAGTTGGCAATTAACAAAGTTACCCAGTGAACGTTTTTTTTATTATAAGAGTTGGACTTCGGGTGAAATATGCATGTAACTTTAGTGAACTCCTTTGTGACACCAAGGTCTGTGACTTGGTGGCATCGACCTTGAACTTTTAAGATAAAGGAAGCTGACATCGGGGACACTGATGTCAGGAACATCAATCGCGATATTTCCAAAGAGGAGTTTGTCGATATCGGAAAGAGGTAGGTGTTGTTTAAGCACTTATTCACAGAATCATTGTTTACTCAATACCTCGCCCATTTTTTCAATTGTCTTTTGTTTTGTTTCCATTATATTCTGCCCACTGTGTACCAAAGTTTTACAATGTTTTAATTAGTCATTTTGCAACATTTTCGTGTTTTTTATGTATATATATATATATATATATATATATATATATATATTTATATTTATATATATATACACCTATATATTAGCTGAAAGATGGGCGAAAGGAGACTGAGGGCATTTAGCTAGCTAACATAGTAGGGAATAGTTAAGAAAGTTAAGTATTAGTGAGAGTAATGTAAAGTGTGGTTTATCCACGATTTTATTTGGGTAAGGGTACAATTTTCTTACTATGGCCTTAGTGTTAATATATTACAAACATTTTCGTTTGCATATATGTTAATGTTGAATTTTTGTGGTAGCCATTTTGTAACAATTTGTTCGC
>NC_087209.1:3887741-3900241 GCF_015104395.2 Macrobrachium nipponense | reverse complement strand
TCTCTCTCAGAAATTCTTCACTAGTATCCTACTACGAAATTTACATTATAAAACGAAGCTGAAATGCATCTTTGAACACACGCAAATATCCCTTGAAAATAAACTCGTGTTCAGGTTACGAATTTCATTCCCAAAATATCAGATAGGAACTATTTTCAATCCAATAATCAAATCACGTTTTTTTGAGAGGAAGCAAAGTTTTCAGAACTTCAGCTTTTTACTGCAACTCTCAAAATCAGACTGGAATTGCTTTCAACTTTGCTCACTGTATCCTGCCAGTTATTAATTTTCGCATAACGACAGCGAGTTTTTTCTTTTTTTAACGAAAGTTTTCTACTTTCATTAAAAGTAATTACGAACACACATCCTATTTTTTTTCAATACGTTTTCAGTTCATAATGTTTAAAGGATTTTACGCCCACGATTTTCTAGTGACGTCACGATGCACAAACGACGCCACGGTTCCTGTCAGAAGGCAAGGGGGGGGCAACAATAAAACTACACGTGTGAAGGTCAATCTTGTGGTCAGGGCTCACTTTTTGTGTATATTTTAGTATTTAGAGGCTCGACTGAATATAGTTGATGTAGAGAGAGAGAGAGAGAGGGATTATGTTGATGTTCGTGTTTTTATACTGAGAGAGAGAGAGAGAGAGAGAGAGAGAGAGAGAGAGAGAGATTGCGTTGACGTTCGTGTTTTTATACTATATTTTTTGCATGCAGTTTTCATACTCTCTCTCTCTCTCTCTCTCTCTCTCTTTCTTTCTTTTCTCATATTTATGGCAGACCTCTTCCCTTCCGTTTCCTTTCCCCTCCTCGTATTCCCTCCAAGATCTGCAGTCATGAGAGCCTTCCAGAATGGGGAAGCCCCGGGTCTTAATGTCCATAGCAGGAGGAGGGAGAGAGAGAGAGAGAGAGAGAGAGAGAGAGAGAGAGAGAGAGAGAGAGAGAGAGAGGGGAAGTAATGACCCAGAGTCATGATCTCTGTTTACTACATTGTCTTTGTCTCTGGGTTTAGGTGGGTGTCAGGTCATGATTACCTTTGTCGTTACGAGGTGCGCTTTTTTTTTTTTTTTTTTTTTTTTTTTTTTTTTTTTTTTTTTTCTTTTTTTTTCTTTTGGTGTTGGGTTCGCATAAACTGCTGACGAACCTTCCAGTTCTCGTGGCTATTTGGCGCTTTGTTTTTCCTCCTCTGATATTTGTGTTAAGGACCAAACGACAAATATCAGTTAGGAAAAATAACGCGCAAAATAGCACCGCGAGAAAAAGGAAGGTTCATCAGCAGTTTTTGCGATCCCGGCATAAAAGAGAGAGAGAGAGAGAGAGAGAGAGAGAGAGAGAGAGAGAGAGAGCGAGCGCATCTAGCACGACCTTTATACATACGTACGTACACGTGTATACTCACGCACATTAATATGAATGTATGTATAATATAAATATATATATATATATATATATATATATATATATATATATATATATATATATCTATATATATATACATCTGTATATACATATATACATACATACATACATCACACGTATTCCAGATGTATATATATATATATATATATATATATATATATATATATATATTATATATATATATATACACTATTAATTCTCTGGAGTTCGTGTGATTTTTATAACTCCACTCACCCGCTATAAACGCGAAGTGTATTTCTGAACTTCATCAGGGTTCAGGTATATTTGCTAAGGAAATCTGGCCAAAGACATGAAGACTTTTTTACACGTAGAAAAAAAAAAAACTAAAAACAAAGAAGATTTGTCCTACAGTGGTGGTATCCAATATCCTACTTGTTTTGAAGTACCGCTTCTTGAATGTTTTCTGTGGATCTGTTGAACCGAGGCAGATATTTGATCATTTCTAGTATTTTCTTATATAATACTTTCAAATCTTTTTTTTTCTAACCAGACCTGTAAAATGTATGATACCCATTGTATTCCAGCTAATGCAATTTACCCAGAAATTGTTTTATCGTTACACTATATTGCTAATTTATGATGTTTGTTATATTCTTGTTATATAATTGCAGGTAAACAGATTATTATAGTGGATCAAGTGAATTTATTATGAATTGAAGCCTTTGTTAATCTGGGGATTTAATCAGTAACATAATATATAATTATTTATATATTATTATATATATACATTATATATATTATATTAAATTATATATATACATATGTATGTATATATATGTATATGTATATATATATATATATATATATATATATAAAATATATATATATATATATCCAATTTCCTTTTTTATTCTCCAGAGAAAGCCTTGAGGATTACTCCATCGAGAGAAGCAGTAGAGAGGAGAGAACCACTATGATTTTACACGGATCAAGATCCCAACTGCTTCCCTGTAGGTAGGTGAAGGCACATGAATGCTTCGCATTATTTCTGTTTTTTTACGAAACCTTATTTGGCATTTTACAGATTTTTCAATTGTTTTATCAGGTACACCATTCATTGCTTTATAAATATTGGTTGGGATGCTCGCCTCACTAGCGTGAGAAACTAGGTTCGGTTTCCGGTCGAAGAGGAACGGTTGATTCTCGCTCCATTTACGCGGCAAACTTCCTGGTAGTTAGTCAGTTGTGATGGATGTGAACCAGGGTGGCTAACGGAAGAGGGCTAACAACCTCATTCTAGAGCTTTCTTTGAAAACTAGAATACTAGATTACTCGCAAGTTATGGAGTCATGTTTCATGAGAGAGAGAGAGAGAGCGAGCACACTATATGTATATATATTATTATATATATATATATATATATATATATATATATTATTTATATATGTGTGTGTGTGTGTGTGTGTGTGTGTGTGTATACACACACCTCCATACATAGCATAGAAATAATATAAAATGTATGAATGATGTGTGTGTGTGTGCCCGCGCGCCTCTGTATGTATTCTGTATGTGAGTGTATGGAGGGACCCCCTAAGATATATATATATATATATATATATATATATATATATATATATATATATATATATATATACGGATATGTACGTGTATGTATACTTCTGCGTGTCAAGATATTCAATCAGAAGAGGAAGACATCCTCTACCCCCATCACTCATGGCTGGAGAGCAGCAGGAAGCTGGCCTTTCGAGTCGCTACTTCCGCGGGGCGAGAGAAGGGTTTACTTTGCTAGGTAGTGGTGGGTCTCGAAACTAGAAACCGTTCAGAAAACTAACACGTCCTGCTACTTCTGGTTTATTTTGACGCCTCTCTCTCTCTCTCTCTCTCTCTCTCTCTCTCTCTCTCTCTCTCTCTCTCTGTCTTTTTTTTATGCTTTGTTCCTTCATTCTTCTATTTGAAAACTAACACGTCCTGCTACTTCTGGTTTATTTTGACGCCTCTCTCTCTCTCTCTCTCTCTCTCTCTCTGTCTTTTTTTTTATGCTTTGTTCCTTCATTCTTCTATATTGTCTTCTCTATGACATTATTTTTGGTTATTTCCTATGGTCCTTTTTTTCCATTCTCTAGTTTTCCCAGTCTTCCTTCTGTTTATTTTTCATTTCCTTCTTCCCCCTTTTTATTTTCAATTCCGTATTCCTCTTCTTTCTATCTCCTGCTCCCTCTCCTGTTTTGTTCCTTTTTTTCCATTAAATTTCCTCTTAGTTTTTTTTTTCCTTTGTCATCATTCTTTTTACTCTTGTCTCCTACTTTTCCTTCCATCTTCACCACCTTGTTTTTATTATCTATGTATTTTTCGTCGACCAGTCTTCCTCCTGTCATCAAGCTGTCTGATATATTCCTCCTTCTATTTCCTTATCGTCACCTTCTGTATTTCATTTACTTTATCCTAGTATATTTTTACCGTCAAATTTCATCCTTTTGTAGATTATTTATTTATTTATTGTGGATTTTTATTTTATTTATTATTATCCCCAGTAAATTTCATCTGTGTATCTGATTATTTATATATTTTATTTATCTAATCTAAAATTCGTCTTTGCTATATTTCAAGTCTAGTAAGAAAAACACGTTATTCCCCATTTTTACAATCAAATTTTATCTTTTATTTATTTATTGTGGGTCGTTCATTTTATTATTTTCCCCATTGAACTTCGTCTGTACGCAGATCTTTTATATATTTTATTTATCTTATCTAAAATTCATCTTTGGTATATTTTAAGCCCAGTAAGAAAAACATCACGTTAAATTTCATCTATTATTTATTTATTTATTGTGGGTCGTTTATTTGATTATTTTCCCATTATATTTCGTCATATATGCAGATCATTTACATATTTTGTTTATCCTAACTAAAATTCGTCATTGCTATATTGTAAGCCTAGTGAGAAAAACAACACCTTTTCTCCATTTTTACCATTCATTTTCATCGTTTATTTATTTATTGTGTGTCGTTTATTTTATTATTTTCCCCATTGAATTTCGTCTGTACGCAGATCATTTATATATTTTATTTATCTCATCTAAAATTCATCATTGGTATATTTTGAACCCAGTAAGACAAACAACACGTTTTTCTCATTTTTCCATTAAATTTCACCTTTCATTTATTTATTTATTTATTGTAGGTCGTTTATTTTATTATTCTCCCCATTAAATTTCGTCTATATGTAGATAATTTATATATTTTATTTATCTAATCTAAAATTCGTCATTGCTATATTTTAAGCCTAGTGAGAAAAACAAGACGGTTTTTTCAATTTTTATCATAAAATTTCATCTTTTTATACATCACTTATTTATTCATTGTGGGTCGTTTATTTTATTTATTATTTTCCCCAGTAAATTACATTTATCTCATCTAAAATTTATCATTGCTATATTTTAAGCCTAGTCAGAAAAACTGCATGATATTCCCCATTTTTACCAGCAAATTTCATCTTTTTGTAGATCATTTATTTATTTATTGTAGATCCTTTATTTAATATATGATTTTCCCCATTAAATTTCCTCTATGTGCAGATCATTTCTATATTTTATTTACATCATTTGAAATCCTATATTGCTATATTTTAAGCCTAGTGAGAAAACAACACGTTTTTCTCCATTTTTAACATAAAAATTTCATCTATGTGCAGATTATTTATATATTTTATTTACATCATCTAAAATTCGTCATTGCTGCTTAAGTGTGAGAAACCCAACACGTTACTCTCCCTTAATCGCATTTCGAGTGGTAAGTTAGGACAGCCGTCCCCCAAAGGACACGACTTACCACGAAGTTTCGAGAGAAGAAGGGGTCGGGCCCCGTCGTTGTTGTAGCGTTGCGTAATGATGGTCGTTACGTGGTCTTTTTCCTCGTTCAAATATATTTTGTTTTCATGAGACCCATCACAATGTCTGTGATGAGTTGTTAATGACCGCCCATACATTTATGTATGTATGGGTGTGTGTGTATTTGTTTGTTGTGTATATATATATATATATATATATATATATATATATATATATATATAATGTATGGCAATTATACATGTAATTTAAGCTGCCAGTAGGTGGGAATATTATTTATATTTGTTTGTAGATGATAAAAATCTCTCTCCTCTTCAATCTCCCTCTCTCCTACTCTCTCCTCTTTGTTTTATATATATATAGTTATATATATATATATTATATATATAATATATATATAATATTATATAAAAAAAAAAAAAGAAAAGAAAAACAAGCAAAAAAAAAAAAAAAAGATAAATATAAAAAATAAAAAAAATTGTGTATTATATATATTTATATATATTACTCTATCCTATATATTATATATACATATATATATTATATATATATAGATTATATTTAATATATATATGGATAGGATATCAGGAACTTCCCATAATACATTCATAACTTCAGGAAAAGCCGGAAGAACACATGACAGGTTTAAAAGAAGTTTTAATTCGTAAAGAACGTTTCGCACCAAGGAACTTTGTGCATCATCAGTCTGGTTAAAAAATAGAAAAGGTACCATTTTAAAAAATTAATAAAAGCAAAACAAAATACAAATAAAAATTACAATCTAAAATTTTAAATTTTAAAATTATAATTTCAAAAATTAGCATAATTCCGAAAGTTTCAAAAGTGAAATAAGAACCATTAAAACATCGACTACTAAAACACCAACCATTCGCTAAGAAAGGAGGAGAGAGAATGACTAGAAATGAGATTGAGGTCAGAAAGAAGACTATGCCAGGTATAGCGGAGACGATGAACTACCGCTATTCAATGAGGGAACAAGTCTTTTGATAAATAATGACTCGAGTGTTGTTAAATACTCAGAGTCCTTATTGTAACCTAAAATGGAGAAGTGCTGTTTCTTGACTTCGATCTTACATTTGATGGCATGATTTTTGATATTTGAATGCTCTGGTCTACTTAATCTCTGGCCAGTTCTAAAACTATACCCCATGTGGCTGCAATATCGCATTTGCAACAGCCTCTTGGTAGATCCAACGTAAATACCAGGACATCCTGGGCACGTAAATTTATACACAACATTAGACCTCATAAAAGGCTGCAGACGATCTTTAAAGCAGAATAGGGAGCCAATTTTACTCGGGTTATTTGATATTAATTTTAATTTTAAGCATGGAATTTCACCTTCAATGATTTGAGTAAGTTTCTTTGACAGTTTCAGGTTGGAAATATAAGGAATTGAGGCATACATGAGTTTCTTTGGAACGTCAACAATCGGTGGTACTGGTTTCAGATATTTAGTTAAAATTTTGTTAATTATTTTCTGAACTAAGTCTTTGGGATATGAATTTTGTTGGAAAAAAGATAATAAAAATTCTATTCCCTATGGAAATGTCCCAACTCGAAGAGTACTTCAGGGCTCTATGAACTAAAGTGGAGATAGTGTTAAGTTTAAAACTTCTTTGGCAGGACTGTAAAAATTATTGGCTAGACCAGTATACGTTTTTTTCCTATAGACAGCTGTATTAAATTGATGGTCAAATCTGTTAACGCAAATGTCTAAGAATGGTAGACAATTTTCCTTTTCCTCTTCTATAGTAAACTTGATATTAGTGTGTTGTAAATTAATATACTGTAGGAATTCTGCTGCCTGCCATTGATGCTTAAAAAGGGCGAAGGTATCGTCAACGTACCTTCTATAAAACATAGGTTTAAAAGTTGAAGAACAAGATTCTAAGAATTTCTGTTCCAGATGAGACATAAAAAAGTTATGAGACATAAAAAAGGTAATCTGTAAGCCGGACAAGGGCAAAGGCATAGTTTTATTAAATAAAAATGATTACATAACTAAAATGGAAAATATACTTGCAGATACCACGAAATTCAAACATCATGGTGATCCTAATTTTTTTAGATATTCTATAAGAGGGAAGATAAGGTTAACAGATTTCTGAGAAAATTAAAGACAGATAACGTCATAGATGAAAATACTTATCAGAAACTGTTTTGTTACTGGTTACTGGCTGCCTTCAGATATTATATGGCCTTCCTAAGGTTCATAAATCCAATATAACCAATTAGACCGATTATGGCTGCCTATAATAGTCCATCCTTCTCAATTTCAAAATTTGTCGTGTCCTTATTGAGTGAGCATGTTTCCAGTCAGTATATTTTAAAAACGGTTTGAGTTTCAAAATCAAATTATCAACCAAGATGGTGATTTATATATGGCTAGTTTTTGATGTGGAATCTTTATTCACAAATATCCCACTTAACGAAACTATTGACATTATCATTGAAAAAGTGTTTCCTGACGAAGAATATATTTTTCATGGTTTTAGTAAATTGCTTTTTAAACAACTTTTAGAACTCGCAGTACAAGACTCTATGTTTATTTTTAACCAAAAACTATACTCTCAAGTGGATGGTGTGGCTATGGGTTCCCCTTTGGGCCCCATATTTGCTAACTTTTTTATGTCTCATCTGGAACAGAAATTCTTAGAATCTTGTTCTTCAACTTTTAAACCTATGTTTTATAGAAGGTACGTTGACGATACCTTCGCCCTTTTTAAGCATCAATGCAGGCAGCAGAATTCCTACAGTATATTAATTTACAACACACTAACATCAAGTTTACTATAGAAGAGGAAAAGGAAAATTGTCTACCATTCTTAGACATTTGCGTTAACAGATTGACCATCAATTTAATACAGCTGTCTATAGGAAAAAAAACGTATACTGGTCTAGCCAATAATAATTTTTACAGTTCCTGCCAAAGAAGTTTTAAAACTTACACTATCTCCACTTTAGTTCATAGAGCCCTGAAGTACTCTTCGAGTTGGGACATTTTCCATAGGGAAATAGAATTTTTATTATCTTTTTTCCAACAAAATTCATATCCCAAAGACTTAGTTCAGAAAATAATTAACAAAATTTTTAACTATATATCTGAAACCAGTACCACCGATTGTTGACGTTCCAAAGAAACTTACTCAAATCATTGAAGGTGAAATTCCATGCTTAAAATTAA
Organism: Macrobrachium nipponense; assembly: GCF_015104395.2. Lineage (NCBI taxonomy): Eukaryota > Metazoa > Arthropoda > Malacostraca > Decapoda > Palaemonidae > Macrobrachium > Macrobrachium nipponense. The sequence goes on along the minus strand of NC_087209.1, from coordinate 3,891,784 downwards.
AATTAATATCAAATAACCCGAGTAAAATTGGCTCCCTATTCTGCTTTAAAGATCGTCTGCAGCCTTTTATGAGGTCTAATGTTGTGTATAAATTTACGTGCCCAGGATGTCCTGGTATTTACGTTGGATCTACCAAGAGGCTGTTGCAAATGCGATATTGCAGCCACATGGGGTATAGTTTTAGAACTGGCCAGAGATTAAGTAGACCAGAGCATTCAAATATCAAAAATCATGCCATCAAATGTAAGATCGAAGTCAAGAAACAGCACTTCTCCATTTTAGGTTACAATAAGGACTCTGAGTATTTAACAACACTCGAGTCATTATTTATCAAAAGACTTGTTCCCTCATTGAATAGCGGTAGTTCATCGTCTCCGCTATACCTGGCATAGTCTTCTTTCTGACCTCAATCTCATTTCTAGTCATTCTCTCTCCTCCTTTCTTAGCGAATGGTTGGTGTTTTAGTAGTCGTGTTTTAATGTTCTTATTTCACTTTTATCTTTGAATTATGTTAATTTTTAAATTATAATTTTTAAATTTAAAATTTTAGATTGTAATTTTTTAGTTGTATTTTGCTTTTATTAATTTAAAATGTACTTTTATTTTTAACAGACTGATGATGCACAAAGTTTCCTTGTGCGAGAACGTATCTTTACGAATAAACCCTTTTAACTCGTCATGTTGTCTTCGGCTTTCCTGAAGTTATGAGTATATATTATATATATATATATATATATAATATATATAATATATATATATATATATATATATATATATATATAGAGTCTCAAGTCGGCGAAGATAACATACTTCCAGGGGGTACCATAATACATCAGTAGAAGGCCATAGTTTATTAAAAACGTTTCGCACACAATTCTTGGTGCATCATCAGTCTGTGAACAATAAAAGTAAATACATTATAAAAAGGAATTCACGAAATTACAAGGTAATTAAAAATTAATGGTTTAAAAAGAAAAGCAGAAGTTAAAAGTTAAAAATTCTTTAAAACACTGTAAAAAAAGAAGGCGACCCTTCGGCTTGAGAAAGCGAAATGTGACCTTGATTTTCTTAAGTATTGCGAATTGAATGATGTCGTCCCGAAGTTCGTTAGATTCAGGCTCTATAAATCTTCCCTCTACAATACAGAATTCTACCAAGAAGCATTGAAGACCTTACTTAGGAATGAAATTGACACCAAGAATGCGTCTATCCGAAGACTTACGTCAACGGTCGAACAACTTAAGAAAGCACTTTTTGCTGATTTATCGCTCTTGGATCGATTATTGTACCAAAGACTCTTTTGTAAATTTGTCGATGATTTTATCTCGTCTGTATGTGAACGTCATCAAAAGAAACTTCAAAACCTAGGCGTTGTCATTCCTGATTTTTATCAAAGAAACTACTGCATTTTTAACATGTCCAATTACATTTTATCTAAGAGAGAGGAGTTCTTTCTTTCGTTTGGTTTAGATTTTTCTTTACCTTCTTATAGACCGAACTATGCCAGATTTTTCCTTCCATTTGAGGTGCTGTTTCAAAGACTTATTAAACTTGATGTGGTAAAGAATATAGGTAACTTACAACAGAAAATGTCGGCTCTGATACATAAAACTTATTCCAATTTAAGAACAACCTGGACACCATTTTTTAGAAAAAATAATTTTGAGATACTCTTGGCCCTGAAAAAAACGAGATGACATAGTGATTTGCAAGCCTGACAAGGGCAAGGGAGTAGTTATACTGAATAAGAATGATTATATCGGCAAAATTGAAAACATTTTAACTGACACTACCAAATTCCAATCCCATGGTGAGCCTAACTTTCTGGATATATATAATCGAGAAGATAGAATTAATAGATTCCTAAGAAAAATATAAAATGATAATATTATAGATGATGCGACCTATCAAAAACTTTTTGTTACTGGTTCATTCTTTAGTATTTTATATGGACTACCAAAAATACATAAACCAAACACCCTTGTCAGACCTATTATGGCCGCCTACAATAGCCCATCATTCTCGATCTCCAAGTATTTAGCTGGTTAACTCTCTGAATATAGTATTAATGAATATACATTAAAAAACGGGTACGAATTTCAACAACAAATTATCAACCAAGATGGTGACTATTTTATGGTCAGTTACGATGTTGCATCACTTTTCACGAATGTACCATTAAACGAAACAATTGATATTATTTTAAACAAGATTTTTATCAGTAATGATACTCTGTTTTATGGTTTTAATAGGGCTATTCTTAAACAATTTCTGGAACTTGCTGTGCAAGACTCCGTGTTTATTTTCAACCAGCACCTCTATTCGCAGGTCGATGGAGTTGCTATGGGATCCCCTTTAGGCCCCATTTTTGCAAATTTTTTTATGTGTGACTTAGAAACAAAATTTTTAAATCAATGTGAGTCTTCTTTTAAACCAGCATACTACAGGAGATATGTAGACGACACTTTTGCTTTTTTTTAAGTAACCTTGGCAATGCACACAGTTTCTGGAATATATCAATCAGCAACACCCAAATATTCAGTTTACGATGGAGGTGGAGAGCGGAGACAGTTTGCCATTTCTCGATATCAATATTACTAGAAGCAATTCTGAATTCACCACAGCTGTCTATAGAAAAAAGACCTATACTGGTTTAACTAACAACTATTACAGTTAATGCCAAAGAACCTTCAATTAAATACCACTTTTATACTCTTGTCCATAGAGCATTAAAATATTCGTCTAGCTGCCAACTTTCCAATGAAATAGAATTTTTATTAGGTTTTTTTCAGAAAAATTCCTATCCCAAAGACGTAGTCCTTACAGTTATCAATAAACTTTTAACCAAATTTCTCCAGCCACCATTGCCCGACTTTGATGTTCCCAAGAAACTGTTCTTTGCTTCCATCCCTTTTGTGTTTGATACAAAATTCTCACGTAGACTAATACAGATCATTGAACAAGAAATTCCCTGTCTTCAGTTAAAACTTATTTCTAATAATCCATGCAGGATAGGTTCATTTTTCAGCTGTAAAGATCGCTTGCAGTCCTTCATGAGATCTAATGTTGTATATAAATTCACATGCCCTGGATGTCCGGGCTCTTACATCGGATCTACTCGTAGGCTATTGCAAGTGAGATATTGCAGCCACATGGGTTTCAGTTTTCGTACAGGCCAGAGAATTAAACAACCAGTGTTTTCTAACATTAATCATGCTGCTATATGCAAAATAGAGGTCTTGAAACAGCATTTATCTATTATTTGGATATACAAGGACCCAGATCATCTAACTGCTCTGGAGTCATTACTTATTAAAAGGCTAGTTCCCTCTTTGAACAGTAACACCACGGCTTCACCTCTGTATTTAGCATAGCTGACTTTTTGTTTGGGGCGTCAGGTTTTGCTATTCCTTCCTTCTTCGTCTTTAGCCTTGGATGGTTGGTGTCTTAGTTCTCCAGTGTTTTAAAGAATTTTTAACTTTTAACTTCTGCTATTCTTTTTAAACCATTAATTTTTAATTACCTTGTAATTTCGTGAATACCTTTTTATAATGTATTTACTTTTATTGTTCACAGACTGATGATGCACCGAGAATTGTATGCGAAACGTTTTTAATAAACTATGGCCTTCTACTGATGTATTATGGTACCCCCTGAAGTATTATATATACGTATATATATATATATATATATATATATATATAGATATATATATATATAGTATATATATATATATATATAAACCAAATATATATGCACACAGACAACGCAGACACGCACACACACACACATATATATGTATATATATATATATATATATATATATAGATATATATATAAATTATTATATATTTATATATATGTAAATAAATATATATATATATATATATATATATATATATATATATATATATATTTTATATATACTTATATATATATATATATATATATATATATATATATATTTTTATATATATTTTTATATATATATATATATATATTGATATATAAAAAAACAAATATATATGCACACACACACATAT
>NC_087209.1:3877741-3882741 GCF_015104395.2 Macrobrachium nipponense | reverse complement strand
ATGAGAGCCATGGATGGGAACCAATAACGGGAAATTCGGGTGTAGAGAAATTGCCAAACTTACCGAGATGTTGCAACGCGAAATCTTTCCTTCCTCTGTGTAGCTATTTCGCTTTTATGTTCCGTCCTCCTCCTTCTCCTCTCTTTCCAATTCACTTCGTGCGTCTTTTACTGCTTCTCATCTTCGCTACAGAATTTGAATTGGCGTAAAGTGTCTTGTATATGTTGTCGTATTCTCTGTTTCTACCCCCTTTTTCTGCCGTTTTCCTCTTCTCGTTTATTATATCTCCCCTATGAATTCGCTTTCCTGTTTCCACGTGTCTCCTTTAATCTTTCTATTTATTTCATTCTTCACTGTCTGCATATTCTCTTGCCTTTATTCTATCACTTTCTCAATTTTTGTAGCCTTATTCTTTGTTATACACCTTTATCCCTCTTTCTATCTATCTATTTTCTATTTTCTCATCTCCCCTTTGAATTGTCTTTCTTTTCCCACTTCCCTTCTTTATCCTGTAGACCTCATTCATCATTATTTCTTATCTCGCAATAATTTTCCTTTACTTGTCCTTCTCGCAATTTTTCTACTCGAATTCTCTCTTATTCCCCTCCTCTCATATTGTGTCTCTTATTTTCTCATTTCTGTTCCCACTATCCTCCTCTATCCCTTTTCTTGTCTTTTTTTATTTTTGTTCATCCTTATCGCAAGTTTTTTTAGTCGCATCCTCTGTTATTCCTATGTTTATCTCTTTTGTCATCTCCCCTGTAAATTCTCTTTCTATTCACACTTTCCTCCATTATCCTTCTTTCCTCATTCTTCACTATTTGAACATTGTCATTTTTTTTAACTTTATCGCAACTTTTTGCCGTATTCTCTCTTAATCCCCCATTTCTGTCTCTCTTATTTTCTCACCTCCCATATGCATTCGCTTTTCTATTCCCATTTACTTCCTTTATCCCGCCGGCCTCATTCATCACTATTTAAAGATTCTCTTGTGATTTTTTTCCTAGTCCTTCCCACAATATTTAATCCGCATTCTCTCTTAATCCCCCATTTCTGTTTTATCTTATTTTCTCATCCTCTCTATGCATTCGCTTTTCTGTTCCCACTTACTTCCTCTATCCCGCCAGCCTCATTCATCACTATTTAAAGATTCTCTTGTTTTTTGTTTGTTTTTTTTTTCATAGTCCTTCCCGCAATTTTTAATCCGCATTCCCTCGTATTTCTCTTTTTCTGTCTTGTCTTATTTTCTCCCGCGTGCATTCTCTTTTCTATTCCCACTTACTTCCCTTATCCCTCCGGCCTCATTCGTCACTATTTGAACGTTCTCTTCTTGTGTTTTCCTTTCTCGTCCTTCTTCCCGCAATTTTTCAGCCCCAAATTGACATCACACATTATGCCGCTCTAACCTTATTCCGGGCCAAAGTTAAGGCGACGCCCTCAAAGGACACAACTTCTTCTTTCTCCTGAAGTTCCTGAGAGAGAGAGAGAGAGAGAGAGAGAGAGAGAGAGAGAGAGAGAGAGAGAATGGAACGAGTGTTCGTTTTCTTTGCCTTTTATGTGGAAGTGTTGTTTCTGTGTGTTGGAACAAGTAGGTTTGATGAGTCTTATTTTATTTTTTTTTAAGTAGTGGTTGACATGATGGGGCTCACAGAGGAGAGATTGATGTCAAAGTCTACCGATGGAGATTGTTATGATTCGTGTTTTTGACTGGAAGGCTTGTTTGTTGTAATGCCCTGCTTGTCAGAACTCTCTCTCTCTCTCTCTCTCTCTCTCTCACACACACACACACACACACACACAGTCTATGACGTAAACATAATATAAGCCACAAGCCGTTTCACTTGACGAGTGCTCAGGTAACACCTTTTTGTGAATAAGTACGCTCCAAGTTGTGAGATTTTAATTATCGTGTCTTCTCTTGCCCTTCCCTTTAGTAATCCCTGAATGAGAAGAGAATCGTGTTTTTTGTATTTCTGGAGAGAGAGAGAGAGAGAGAGAGAGTGAGTGAGTAGGTGCGGCTGCGGACTCTACTGTATTAATTTATTTTTCTCGTAGTTAGTCTGCGTCCAAGACAAACTGGTTGACATCTTTAACAAAACAGTTAATCTCTGGTCAGAGGATATTGATAATAGATTTCATTGGTTTATATTCTAGTACCTAAGTAAACTTGTACATCTTAGAATGTATAGATATAATTCAGAATGGGTTAAAGCTATCTGTTTTCTTGGAAGCTAGTCGTTGGCTAAAAATGTACCCAGTACCAAAAAATAAGAAGTTGAATTTAAAAAAAGTTCTGAGTTACTTTTGGGACTTTTCCAGTCTTTCTTAACCTGACTATACTGTTCAACCCATCAACATTAACCTTACTACAGTATACTGTTTAACCCATTCCAATTATCAACCCATACCTCTTTTTACCCCTTCTCCGAACCTCCTTTGGTTTCATTCTTTATGGGCTTCCAAAAATACACAAAGACGGTATACCATTGAGACCGATAATGTCCGCATACATAGCCCGCACATAATATTTCCTAAATTCTTAGTCAAAATACTCAATGAATATGCTTACTCTAAATATTCGTTAAAGAATGGTTATGTATTTCAGCAAGAAATTATTTTACAGGATGGTGATTTGTATATGGCTAGTTTGGACGTTGAATCATTGTCACTAACGTCCCTGTTTCTCAGACAATTGAAATCATTTGGTATAAAGTTTTAGTAATGATGAGACCTTCTGTGGTTTTAATAGGCAACTTTTTAAACATTTTTGGAACTTGCTGTGGCAAGATGCCACCTTTGTTTTTAATGGGCAGCTCTTTCTGCAGGCAGAGGGGGTTGCCATGGGTTCTCCTTTGGGACCGTTGTTTGCAAATTTTTTTATGGGACATTTGGAGGAGAATTTTCTTAATGATTGTCCTGGGAATTTTAAGCCACTTTTTATAGACGATATGTTGACGATACTTTTGCCTTATTTAAATTTTCGTGGCAATGCCAGCTTTTTTAGATTACATAAATGAAGCCCATCCTACCACCTTAAATTTACGTTGGAAAATGAGAAAGATGACTCCCTGGCCTTTTTGGATATAAAAATAACTAGAGATAACCACCTTTTCAACACAAGTGTTTTTAGAAAGAGTACCTTCACACTGGGCTCGGAAACAACTTTTTTAGCTCGTGTTTGTTTCCGTAATTTTAAGATTAATGCTATATCCACTTTGGTTTTTAGGGCCCTTCGGTACACATCTGATTGGCTCTCCTTTCATCTTGAAATCGAGTTTCTTTTAGAATATATTGTTAAGAACTCGTTTCCCAAAAGCTGGTTTTTAACATTATTAGTAAATTGCTAACGAGGTATCTGTCAGCACCCACCCTTAATTTTAATGTACCCTAAATTAACTATGTATGCACATCCCCATCCCATTTATTCATTCAGACAAGTTTACGTGGTAAAAGTTAGAAAAATAAAAATATTGAAAAGGAATTTGGTTTTTTGAAACTTAATCTTATTCCCATGAATCCACAAAAAATTTGGAGGGTTTTTTAATTACAAGGACAAATTACAGGATTTCATGAAGTCCATATCATATATAATTTGAATGCCCAAGATGTCTTGGTATTTATGTTGGTTCTTCACGGAGACTGTTACAAGTCCGTTATTACAGCCATTTGGGATTAAGTTATAGAACTGGGGTCCAGATCTCTAATCCCGAGTTTCTCTAATATAAGAATTCATGCAAGAGTTTGTAAGGTTACTATCGAAAAGAAACATTTTTCTATAATTGGCACCTACAAAACAAACTACCCATCTAACCTACCCTTGAGTCATTGTTTATTAAGCACCTTTCACCTAGTTTAAATAAACTCCAACACCTCGTCATCTCCTCTCTCTCTGGCGTGAGGTTTACGTTGTATGCAGACCTTACCGTTTTTAGTCACTCAGCTCTTTCCTTCTTTATGAATAGGTAGTTTTCTTCTCATTCCCTATTTTTAGCGTTCTGATTATTTTTTTTATTTTTAAAAATTTTATTGTAAATTTTTAGTTTATTTAATTTCTATTGTAATTTTTAAGTTTATTTTAATGTTGAATTTCAATTTGCAGACTGATGATGTGTTGTTGACAACATGAAACGTTTCTTAATAATAAACACGTGTACATGACTGTCGTCTGATTGGACACCTCTTCCTTTATATTCATGGTTTTCCTGATGTATAGATTATATATATATATATATATATATATATATATATATATATATATATATATATATATATATATATTGATATCACACACAAACACGAACAATGTTTTTTCACCAACGGCATCAAAGGCTACCCCACCCTCCCTCCCCTAACGCACCCCTCCCCTGTCCATGCCCCGAGAGAGAGTCGATCTCACCCAGCCATGAGACAATAATTGAGCGTTAACTAAGTTTGGCTCCAGACACAGGAGCAGTTAGCGGTCCCCTTAACGTTGTCTGTGAAATCTTGCTTGCGAAAGCAGCTCGCCCTTGTTGATGCAATATGTCCTCCGTCATTACTCCGAATTTCTCATTAACCCTACCCTTCTTCCTCCTCTTTTTCTTTTGTATTTCTGTATGCATATATTATATATATATATATATATATATATATATATACTATATATAAACATATATATATATATATATATATATATATATATATATATATATATATATATATTATATATATATGTGTATATATAGGTGTATCTCTCTCTCTCTTTCTCTCTCTCTCTCTCTCTTTTTTTTTTTCTCTCTCTCATCACCCAAGTTGTTGCATTTGATAAATTTTGCTAATATCAATCGAGTATTTCAGGATAATTTACCCATCATCCGGGTCTTAGTAGGTATGAGAGCATATAATTCAATAAAGTACTTAACCTGTCGGTAATTATGATTTATATATTTGTTTTGAGAATACGTCGCAAACAATGAGAGAGAAAAGAATGTAAATGTAACCTTGTTAATGAGGGGACACGT
>NC_087209.1:3870241-3872741 GCF_015104395.2 Macrobrachium nipponense | reverse complement strand
ATATATATATATATTGAGAAACTCTCTCTCTCTCTCTCTCTCTCTCTCTCTCTCTCTCTGTGGAAAATGAGATGCAGTTTTTGAGTGGCAATTTGACTCTGCGGCGCGAACGTAAAAATCGTATCTTCTGCAACAGAATTAATATTGTCAGGCATCGACAAAATATGCAGAGAAACAAGCGTTCTTTTGTTTGCATTCCAAGCACTCGCGCCTGACGGAATAAAGTATGAATCAGTTTTATACGGAGAGAGAGAGAGAGAGAGAGAGAGAGAGAGAGAGAGAGAGAGAGAGAGATAAAATAACCACTTTATTTTGTTTTGTTTTTCCTCTCTTTGTGTCCTTGTGTGTTTGAGAGAGAGAGAGAGAGAGAGAGAGAGAGAGAGAGAGAGAGAGAGAAAGAAGGGGGAATAAAATATAAAAGGACTACTTTATTTTGTTTTTATTCTTTTCATTTTTATTCTTTTCCCCTTTTTGCGTCTTTGAGAGAGAGAGAGAGAGAGAGAGGAGAGAAAACTACTTGATTTTGTTTTTTTCTTTTACTCTTTATGCCTCGTTGTTTGTGTGCGTGTGTGTGTGTGTGTGTGTGTGTGAGAGAGAGAGAGAGAGAGAGAGAGAGATTGGCCCCCTCTCCACACCGATCTGCTATTCTGTTGTTGACAGAGGAGGAGGGTGACTGCAACAACACATCGTTTAAAATTATTATTCGTGCCAGAGTTTGCATTGGGGTCAAGATCCATTTTGTTTTGTTTGGTTTTGTTTTGAATTGTCCTCGCTTTCTCCGTTGTCTTTTCTCCGTGTTTTCCTTTTCCTTCCCTTTTTTTTCTCTCCATTGTCTTACGTGTTTCTTGAGATTCTTCGTATTTTGTTCTACTGTTCTTGATTCGTTTTTATTTATATTTTTTCTTATTTTATATGATTCTTATAAAGATACTTTTATAATTATTACTTAAACGAGTTTGTTTTATGATTATGAGTACTTATAAGGGGATCCTTATATTATTGTTACATGGTTACTTAAAGGAGAAATTATGTTACTACTCAGGAGATAGCTCTAAGAGGATTGGATGGAGGCGAATAAAGCACGTGATTGTGTTTTTTTATAGAAGCTCCATTAACTAATTGAACTAATAACTAATAGAAAATCATCTTCAAAATGCCACTTTCTGAATGTCATAGCAAGTAACTTTATCGCGTCTGACTAAATCTTGGCTAAATCTTTTTTTTTTTTCTAGATTATCCTTTTGCTTTTATCGATGTTAAATCAAGTTAATACGACAAATATACCTTTCCGTTTTCTATTCTATTCTCTCTATTTTCGACTTGGCAAGTCATAACATCACTACCTCAGTAATATTGTAGTCCGGTGTGATTCCCGGTAGGGTCTGATTCCCAGTCGGGCGTGATTCCGAACAGCCTTGATTCCCGATCGTCTAGTCAGCGGAATTCAGTGATCAGGAATCCAGGATACTCGTGTGTGAAGCATTTTCTTGTGACGTTATTTGAGCTCCTCTTTAGCGTCGAATAGGCAACATGCCATATTGCGAAATTGTTGCATCATAATACTTTACTCCCATTGATTGGCCGTTGGCCTAAATTGTTTTGTTCCTGTTTAATCCAGTCCCCCGTAGGGGGGTAGTGCCGTCAGCGCACAACCCAATCGGTGCAATGTGGGCATTGCTAAAGGCTCTTTACAGCGTCCCTTCGGCCCATAGCTGCAACTACTTTCATTCCTTTTACTGTACCTCCGTTCATATTCTTTCTTCCATCTTACTGTTCACCCTCTCCTAAAAATTGTTTCATAGTGCAACTGCTTGGAGGCTTTTCTCCTGTAACACCTTTCAAACCTTTTACTGTCGATTTCTGTTTCAGCGGAATGGCCTTAGTTGCCCCATAGCATGGCGTAATGCCAAAAATCTATGCCAAAAAATCTATATAAATCAAATCTGTATTTGATCTAGTCCGTAATATGTGATTCCAACATCGGAGTTTTTAAAAACGGGGGAAGGCGGTGGATTCTCTTTCACTGTGTCCCATGTTCTGTAACCTTATCTCTTTTAATAAAGAATCTGTCGTTTTTACTTTTGCATTAGGCTCAGTTCGTGTCTTTACGTTTATTTGTCTCATTTTTGTTTATTATAGATTTAATTATTTATTTTTATTTATTTATTTTCTATCAAGTCTGAGCAGAGAAATGTTAGTGTTATCTGTTGCATTGACTTTTGCATGAATGAAAAATAGGGACGGGTTGTAAAAGTGTATTTAATTATCATGTACACGACAGTTTTACATCTTTCAACTTATTTACTTAATCCGAATGATGTAAATATATATTGAATTTCTCATTTTGCGTAAGTATCAAAGAACACAGTTTGAAAAATTTAGCGGTGAATGACAACGATGTCGTTTTTGTTTGTATGGTGCTTTTACGTTGCATGGAACCAGGGGTTGTTCAGCAACGGGACCAACGGCTTTACGTGACTTCCAAACCACTTCGAGAGTG
>NC_087209.1:3852741-3862741 GCF_015104395.2 Macrobrachium nipponense | reverse complement strand
TCGGTATGTGCTGACTATATGATTACTATAACGTGAGGAAGACGTTGCTTTCATTACAAATTCACAAAATTTGGAGTGATTCAAAGAACTTTGAAAAATACTCTAGTAACGTCAGACTATTTAGGATCAGATCAGTCAACTATAATGTAGGATATTGTAATGAAATGCTGAATTACGTCTGTAGCTCCTCAGTGAAGAAGTAGTTGGTTGAGTCTGAAAAATCCTGCGTTTTTGGAAGCAAATATAAATATTTCTATTGAATAGTGAAGTTCAGTATGCAATCATCGATTTCGTAATGTATTCGTTGCGTGCGGTTACGTTTAAAGAGAAGTAATGACGAGCAAGTTTAAGAATTTCGGCAGCTTTTGGGTTTGCAGTTAGAGCTCTCTCTCTCTCTCTCTCTCTCTCTCTCTCTCTCTCTCTCTCTCTCTCTCTCTCTGCAAACACACAGTTATACACAGTTTATACTAATAGCACATACATTCAAGTGCATGCACGTAAATATAACCTGTTTGCGCGCATATTATATATATATATATATATATATATATATCTATATATATATATATATATATATAATATATATATTTATATATCTATATATATATATATATATTTATATATATACATATATTTATTTTATATTATATATTATTAATATTATATATATATACATATAATATTATTTATCTAGATATTATATATATTATATAAGATAATATTAATACACACAGTTACCATTTGCTTATTGATGAAATCTGTGATGCAATTATTATTATTATTATTATTATTATTATTATTATTATTATTATTATTATTATTATTAATTATTATTATTAAAATTATCATTATTATTATTATTATTATTATTATTATTATTATTATTTCCTTCAGGTCTCTAAAGAAACATTTGAAATTTAGCTAGAGAGAGTTTCTTTCAAGTAGTGTTTATGTGGCATGTGTTTCTCTCTGCAATATTTTGCTCTTTCATGCACCTTTCTCTTCAACATACTACAACCGCATAGTTATGCGGTCATTGTAACTGCACAATTTGCTGAATGTGTGCGCCTTTCATTATGAGAAATATTTGTGGTGAATCTGTTTTAACAACTGCATCTTTATTCACTACATCTTAGTGATGATTCGCACGTTTGGAAGCTATTCACTCGGCCTCTGAAAATGCACATCTCTCTCTCTCTCTCTCTTCTCTCTCTCTCTCTCTCTCTCTCTCTCTCTCTCTCTCTCTCTAGCTTTTCAAATTGCCTCTTATCTTCTGCACTACTATTACTCTCTTTTTTATATGTATAAGTACAACCACAATCTCCTATTCGTTCTTTCCATTCTACGAAAGGAAAGTTGAAGTCATTCTCCTATCTGGTGACTTCAACTTTCCTTTCGTTAGAATGGAAAGAACGAATAGGAGATTGTGGTTGTACTTATACATATAAAAAAGAGAGTAATAGTAGTGCAGAAGATAAGAGGCAATTTGAAAAGCTATTAGATATGCTACTAGAATACAACATTCAACAAATAAATCACCTGCCAACAAGAAAGGAAAATACTTTAGACCTAGTATTTGTGAACGAGATGAATTATGTTAAAGAAATAATAGTTTATAATGCGAGTATTTCAGACCATAATGTCATAGAATTAACATTTCATTCCAAAGCAAGTGAAAATAGAGATAAGCAAGAAATGAAAAAGTGGGAAGGATATGGAAAATACAACTTCTACAGTAAAAATATAAAATGGTCAGAAATTAATGAAGAATTAAACAAAGATTGGGATAACATTTTCGTAAGTGATGACATAAGGGTAAATACGGAGATATTATATTAAAAATATTGGAGAAAATAGTGGAAAAATATATACCGAAGAAGAAAAGTAAACATCATTCATGCATACCAAGAGACAGAAGGATCTTGTTCCAGAAAATCAGAAAGTGGAAAAAAGGTCTTGCAAAAGAAAAAATGCATGGAAAGTTATAGAACTAAAAAGTAAGATAGAAAATGCAGAACAAAAGATTATACAATCAAAAGAAAATGAAAAACGGGACTTGGAAGAAAAAACCCTATTAAATATCAAGCAAACCCCAAACTATTATACTCATATGCGAAGAAGATGAATAAAAGAAGAATAGAAATAGGCCCTCTGAGAATTGAAGGGAGATTAACGAATGAAAAAAAGGAAATTTGCAACATACTGGCAGAACGATATAAGAGAGAATTCACCCCTAGAATAGATAATGAAGATAATGATATAGAAGTAAGGGATGAAAATAGTGAATATTTAGCTGACATAGATATTAATGAAGCTGATATTGTGCAAGCTATTAATGAAATTAAAAATGGAGCTGCTGCAGGGCCTGATGGAATTCCTGCTATTTTGTTAAAGAAAGTAGTTCATTCTATCGCAAAGCCACTTGCAATATTATTAAGACAAAGTGTAGATACAGGCAAGATTTATGATGAGCACAAATTAGCATATATTACCCCTACTTTCAAAAGTGGATCAAGACTAGAGGCAAGTAATTATAGGCCTGTGAGTCTAACATCACATATTATGAAAGTGTATGAAAGGGTAATGAAGAAAAATATTATGAAACATTTAATAAAAAAAGAATAATTTGTTTAATAAAGGACAACATGGTTTCGTACCCGGAAAAAGTACACAAACCCAACTGTTAGTCCACCGTGAGAACATATTCAAAAATATGAAAAGCGGAAATGAAACAGATGTGGTTTATTTAGACTTTGCAAAAGCTTTGATAAAGTAGACCATAATATATTAGCGAAGAAAATTAGAAAACACAATATCGTGGATAAAGTAGGAAGATGGTTAAAAGAATTTTTACACAACAGAAAACAGATAGTTATTGCAAACGACGAGAAATCGGATGAAGCCAAGGTAATATCCGGTGTACCGCAAGGTACGGTGTTAGCTGCAATACTGTTTGTTATTATGATGAAGACATAGACAATAATGTTAAGGATTCGGTAGTGAGTAGTTTCGCAGATGACACAAGAATAAGTAGAGAAATTACTTGTGATGAAGATAGGAACGCTCTACAAAGAGACCTTAACAAAGTATATGATTGGGCAGAGGTAAATAGGATGGTATTTAACTCTGATAAATTTGAATCAATAAATTATGGAGACAGAGAAAGAAAGCTATATGCATATAAGGGACCTAATAATGAGACCATCACAAATAAGGAAGCAGTTAAAGACCTTGGTGTGATGATGAATAGGAACATGTTTATGCAATGATCAAATAGCAACTCTGTTGGCAAAATGTAAAGCAAAAATGGGAATGTTGTTACGGCACTTCAAAACAAGAAAAGCTGAACACATGATTATGCTTTATAAAACATATGTTCGTAGTCCACTTGAATATTGCAATATGATATGGTACCCACACTATCAAAAGGATATTTGCACAAATAGAGAGTTGTACAAAGGTCCTTTACAGGTAGAATAGAAGAAGTTAAGGACCTAGACTACTGGGAAAGACTACAATTCTTAAAATTATATAGTCTAGAAAGGAGAAGAGAACGCTACATGATAATTCAGGCATGGAAAACGATAGAAGGAATAGCAGAAAATATCATGGAACTAAAAATATCAGAAAGAGCAAGCAGAGGTAGATTAATAGTGCCCAAAACTATACCAGGAAAAATAAGGAAAGCACACAGGACATTAATCCACTACGCACCAGCATCGATAATGCAGCGTCTATTCAATGCGTTGCCAGCTCATCTGAGGAATATCAGGAGTGAGCGTAGATGTGTTTAAGAATAAGCTCGACAAATATCTAAACTGCATCCCAGACCATCCAAGATTGGAAGATGCAAAATATACCGGAAGATGTACTAGCAACTCTCTGGTAGACATTAGAGTTTTGCCTCACACTGAGGGACCTGGGGCAAACCCGAACAAGAGTAAGGTCTGTAAGGTAAGGTCTCTCTCTCTCTCTCTCTCTCTCTCTCTCTCTCTCTCTCTCTTATGAAGATTCTGTTTTGGTGGAAGATTTTTTGGTAACCATTTTGGCTTGTCATGTTTGAAGTTGTAATTAATTCTTGTCAATGCATCAATTGGCTCGTCATGAACAAGACATCGAACGTCGTGTCCTTTTTGTCCGGAGTCACCCCATGTCATATAATAGTAATAGTATAGGAATAATGATAATAATGCATGCGAGATGTTAAAGGAATAATATAGTAATAATGAAAATGAAGTATGCAAGGTGTTAAAGGAATATTATAGTAATAACGATAATGATAAAAGAAAGTGTTAAAGGAATAATGGAGTAATAACGATAATAATGCATGCAAGGTGTTAAAGGAATACCTAATATAGTGATAATGGTATTAATGCATACAAGGTGTTAAAGGAATAATATAGTAATAACGATAATAATAAAAGGTGTTAAAGGAATAATATAGTAATATATAATAATGCATGCAAGGTGTTAAGGAATTATATAGGAATAACGATAATAATAAAAGAAGGTTTTAAAGGAATAATGTAGTAATAATGATAATAATAAATGCAAGGTAATGAAGGAAAAATGCATTAACAACGATAATGATAAATGCAAGGTGTTAAAGGAATAGTATAGCAATAATGGCGATAATGATAAGTGCCAGGTGTTAAAGGAATAATACAATAACAAAGATAATCATAAATGCAAGGAATAATATATAGCAATAATGACGGTAATAAATTCCAGATGTCAAAAAGCAGAATTCTATGGTCAGCATTCATGGTCGAGGTCTTGGCGTCCTGGCCCATATTCAACGAAGGTCCCTCGGGATCCATAGCCAAGGCATTCCTAGGACTGAAGTGTGATGCATCAGTCATTTCCCAGGTGACCAATTAAGACGTGCTTAGGTTTATAAGGTCATGTCAGCCATCGGCGGTCAGGGATAAAATGACGTTTAGTAGTGGTCGGGTCATAATATTATTGAGTAGTTATACATCGATCAGCGAAATATTGCCAGAAACATCAGCATTTGAAATTCGTCCAGTTATAGAGTTTTTGAAAAATTGTAACTCAATTGACAATATTTTAGAAAATTCTTTATATAAATACAAATAAATCCTTCTGGCCAACCATGTGAGAGATGATAATCAGCTCAGTGGTCTGGTAAAACTATTTTATTATTAATAATAGTAGTAAGGGGTACAACACTCTAGTTGATAAGTCGTCAAAATATTCTAGTGTAGAAACGAGAGAGAGAGAGAGAGAGAGAGAAGAGAGAGAGAGAGAGAGAGAGAGAGAGAGAGAGAGAGCGCATTTGAGGCTACCGGGAAAAGCACGCTAGCGAGAAGTGACCAACCCACGGAACGGGGGTGGCTAGGCTGGTGGTGTTGGCGGGTGGGATGGGCCAGTGGGTACGGATGGTTTTGGGGAGAGGTAGGGGAACACGAGGGAATGGGGGAGGGGTGGGAGGGGCAGGAGAAGGAAGGGGAAGGGGATGGCACGGTGTGAGTCAGTAGTGGCAGCATTTCGAAGGGGTTCTGGCACTGTTTCAGCAGCAGCCAGTTGTGTTGGCTCAGTGAACCCGGGGGGTTGGTTTAGCTCCTCTTCCGACCAGCCATGCGCCTCTATGCCCCGGCTAAGGTGGGTTCCCTAAAAGGCCGCCCGCGTGCCCCTCCGCAGGGGTCATTAACGGAGTTCGCAAGCACCGTGGTGGATCCTTCAGTGTCCTTTTTGTCGTGTCGTATAGGGGGTATATATTTGCCCGGGCAGTGCATCTATGAGGATTCTTTCAGTACCCTTCACTATGCAAGGTGCCTGGCACTGGCTGTGACAGTGCCCGTTGTGGTGTACATGGTATAGCTCTGCTTTCTTCTCTTCGTCGTCATTCTCTCTGTTCATTCGGTGCTTATTATTATTGTTGTTATTTACTTTAGTTTCCCCTGTCAGAACAGGTTTGTGAGAAGGTATGTTTATTTTATTTCTAAGTGCTTATATTATGTTTCTTCACGAGAAACTCAGCTGTTGTGATCACCTTGGCCATACAAAAGTTTTCCAGTAGTCGTAGTGGTCATGCTCTTCTAAAGCTTGACACAAGTAAAGGTCATGAACTTTTAAACGTTTATGACCTAGGGTCAGTCGTTAAGAGGTAAAAATATAATATAATTCTGATTTAGAGCAGTGAAGTGCTCGGTGGGAGGCATAGAAAAATCTTCATGATTTAAGCAACCTTGCATTGCACGCATCACAAGTTCCCGTTAAAATATGACAAAAATTATGCGAATTTTGGTGAAGAAATCATAAATTTATAGTCCTTTAATTTTATGGATGGTAATGTGGCTTATAAATGTAGGAATCTGGTCTATTCAGTGGTTCCAAACTTTAGTTTTCGTTGCATAAAAAAATAATTTAAAATGTGACCCCAAATGAGCGATTTATAATAAATATGACTATAACCTCTCAAATGAGCGAATTATAATAATTATGACTATAACCTTTCTGCCAAAATTCTGGAAGATAAATCCCCTTATGAGGGATGAAATTTAAATAGCGCTATTAATCAGCATACAGGGAATGTTATAATTCAGTTGCGAAGAACTGGCCTTCGTTTTATGAATCGTGCCGAGTTTCAGGTAATTTAAATACGAACAGAATATCCCCTTTTATTTAAGGAATAACCGCAGTAGATTCATTTTAAAAGGTAATTATATAGACTCTTATAGTCTATATAAGGGTCTCAAATATGTGTGTTGACATACGAGCTCTTAATATAGTTTCGTAACATTTAATGCTTTTGATATTTTAAAATTCATGATCAGGAGAGAAACGGGAAGATCACTTATGGGATATCCACAAACGTTCTTGGTTGTTCTCTATACCATATGATTAATTAAGCCGCTTAACTTTCTTAAGTATGGGGAAGATACGGTCCTTTTATGGGAAAGATAGTTTAAACGAAGGATAGGATAGTATTCCTTCTATAAGGTCCTTGAGGATATTAAGGAAAAGGATAGTTTAATGGAAGGTTAGGATAGTATTCCTAATATAAGAGTCTTAAGGTAAATTAGAGCTAAGGACAGATTAAGAAAAGGATAGGATAGTATTCCTAATATTAGGTCCTTGAGTAAATTAGCTAAAAGGATGGTTTAAACGAAGGTTAGGATAGTATTCGTAATGTAAAGTCCTTGGGTGAATTAGAGCAAAGAATAATTGAAGCGAAGACGAAGACAATATTCTTGATGCAAGAATATGTAAATTGCAGAAGAGCGAGATGAATCAGGTAGATGTTAACAAAATATTAAGGACATATTTAAGTAAGTTATGTGCCTGGGGCAATGTTCAGCGTGGCAGTGACGTCAGTGAATGAAAGCCAATAAATCAGTCAATTAGCCGTGGGTGTTTACAGCCTAAGGAAGTCTTGGATTCAAGTCAAGCCATTGCCGTCTGTGTAGAAATAGATGAATTACTGGAAAATAATCGAAACATCAAACTATATGGAAACGCAAAGATTATTAATATATTTATAATTTCACTGTAAAAAAAAAACTTCTTTTCACAATATACAACTGTAATGAAACTCGGAGATTATTAATATAGTTATAGTTTTACTTGTCATAACACTTATTTTCACATGAAACTATAGTGGAAAGCAGAGATTATTAATATAGTTTTACTATATATAACTCTTCTCTTCACAACATCAAACTGTAAGGAAAAAGAGACATTATTAATATAGTTATAATTTTAACACAAATAACTTTTTTCGCAACATCAAACTATAAGGAAACGCAGAGATTGTTAATGTTCTAATTTAACATAACTTCTTTTCACAACATCAAACTATAAGGAAAAAGAGACATTGATATAGTTATCATTTTAACACAAATAACTCTTCCTTTCACAACATCAAACTATAAGGAAGAAGAGACATTATTAGTATAGTTATATTTTTATCACAGATAACTTCTTTTCACAACAACAAACTATAAAGATACGCAAAACTTGTTAATATACTTCTGGCTCAGTTTCTGTGGGCGGTTTTGTATAAGCATGTGCGCGTTATACGTAAATAAATATTGTTTTTATTATTTCTTTTTACTGTAGATTTGACGCACGCCGATGACTGACAATGATTGACAAGAAATGCAAGGGTGAGACTTAGTAAGGCTTATTCAAGGCCAGTTAACCACTTTAAAGTTTTGTAATATAATACGAGGACAAGGATAACCATTCCGTTGTTACTGCGACTTTTTCCTCTTCGTGTTATTATTATTTTGTATTATTATTCCTGTTGTTGATGCAGTCGTTATTATTATTATTATTATTATTATTATTATTATTATTATTATTATTATTATTATTATTATTATTATTATTATTACATTATAAAAGTAAAGTATGCTTGAGAGAGGGTCTGCTTTCCAAGTACGCCAATATTATTATTATTATTATTATTATTATTATTATTATTATTATTATTATTATTATTATTATTATTATTATTATTATTATAAAAATATTTATTTTGCTTCAAAACGATCAATGGCTATGGTGCTTTCGTTATATTATCTCCTCTCCTTATCTGGGATCACGGCCATATTTTTCCTATTAAATATTCATAATCCCACCTTCATGAGCGACCTTAATATTTAGCTATCCCTTTGCTCTCTAAAATTTATCATGCTCTTCTAAGTATTAGATTTTGAGTTTTATTATCGTATTTCGTGGCGTTAGGACGCTTACCTTCATGGTGGTCGCTACTTGGCTAGCGGGCGTTTGTTAAGGGTTTCAGGTGTCAGTGAGTGATGTTTCTCATCGCTGACTGTAATTGAATGAATGAGGAAATCCCGGATAATATGAACCATCGATGAAGCACGTTCATTAATAATTGGCGGCATGACATATGGGGACTTAAAACTCGGTTTTTGTTAATGAATTTAAACTCTTTATAAAGGTAATATGCTAAAAGAATAGCAATCTATAAAGGTAATAAGTTGAAAGAATGGCAGTCTATAAAGGTAATAAGCTAAAAGAATGGCAGTCTTGAAGGGTAATAAGCTAAAAGAATGGCAGTCTTTAAGGGTAATAAGCTAAAAGAATGGCAGTATATAAAGGTAATAAGCTAAAAGAATGGCAGTCTATGAAGGTAATAAGCTAAAAGAATGGCAGTCTTAAAAGGGTAATAAGCTAAAAGAATGACAGTCTATGAAGGTAATATGCTAAAAAAAATGGCAGTCTATAAAGGTAATAAGCTAAAAGAATGGCAGTCTTGAAGGGTAATAAGCTAAAAGAATGGCAGTATATAAAGGTAATAAGCTAAAAGAATGGCAGTCTATAAAGGTAATAAGCTAAAAGAATGGCAGTCTTAAAAGGGTAATAAGCTAAAAGAATGACAGTCTATGAAGGTAAAATGCTAAAAAAAAATGGCAGTCTATAAAGGTAATAAGCTAAAAAAAATGGCAGTCTATAAAGGTAATAAGCTAAAAGAATGGCAGTCTATGAAGGTAATAAGCTAAATGAGTGGCAGTCTATGAAGGTAATAAGCTAAAAGAATGGCAGTCTATGAAGGTAATAAGCTAAAAGAGTGGCAGGTATGAAGCGTAATAAGCAAAAGAATGGCAGCCTATTAAAGGAATAATAAGCTAAAAGAATGCGCCACGTCTTATCGAGGCAATAAGCTTTTTTTTCTAAAAGAATGGCAGTCTATGAAGAATAATAAGTCAATAACTAAAAAAGAATGGCAGTCTATGGGGAAGGCTAATAGGAAGCTGAAAGAATGGCAGTCTACAAAGGTAATAAGCTAAAAGAATGGCAGCCTATAAAGGCGATAAGCTAAAAGAATGGCAGTCTATGAAGATAATAAGCTAAAGAATGGCAGCCTATAAAGGTAATAAGCTAAAAGAATGGCAGTCTATGAAGGTAATAAGCTAAAAGAATGGCAGTCTATAAAGGTAATAAGCTAAAAGAATGGCAGTCTATGAAGGTAATATGCTAAAAGAATGGCAATCTTTGAAGGTAA
>NC_087209.1:3792741-3847741 GCF_015104395.2 Macrobrachium nipponense | reverse complement strand
ATGAAAGAACCCTTAGTCAACGAAGTGCTCCGCGAAGCTTGAAGGAAGCTGACATATGGCCCCGCACAGTTGTTTTATGATTGATGAGTCTTGTCGACCTCTTCTGGAGATGACAAAACAAAATAAGAAAAACACGCAGTGAAAAAAACAATGTATAATTGTCTTTGCATTCGTACATTGCCAAGGATGAGCTCGTCAGTAAACTCTCTCTCTCTCTCTCTCTCTCTCTCTCTCTCTCTCTCTCTCTCTCTTGTCATTCAGATGACCCGATAGGACAATCCTTGAGTAGTAGGATAAATTTCAGTTATTTCGTGGGCCACTTCTTTAGTCGATAGTAATAATGGCTCTTTGAAATATGAGCTCTCTCTCTCTCTCTCTCTCTCTCTCGTCTAACGAGACTTTATTACTCTGTGGTATTTGGAGATGATCACCGTGCTGCTGTATCTTTTCAGCTACTGATCAATTATTATTATTATTATTATTATTATTATTATTATTATTATTATTATTATTTGATAAGAAACGCCTTTATCAAAGGCATTTCAAAAAAAAAATGGTCACCTGCATGCCGTTGAGTTTTTATTGCAATTTCCAAGTTCCTGAAATTGAGATATTGCAAATAAATTCAGTGTTATCTGTATGGCCATTTTGTTTAATGCAATTTGTTATTATTGTTGTTGTTACATATTACAGTTAAAATTTCGTCAATCGTTCACATCAGAAATATAATTTGTCATAAAGTTGTTAATCAAAAATTAAAATGTCATCTGGCATGTAAGCCTTGTAATGTTTTGGGTAACTTCGCCAGTCGAAATTACACAGTTTTTAGCAACATTGAATATCAAAGCTGCTTTTTCGAATTGTCGCATATCAGAATTAGAAGTTTTTAGCAACATTGCATATCTAATTGGGAAGTTTTTTATTTTTGCAGTGTTGCTTATTAAAATCAGAAGTTTTTTAGCACGTTGTATATCTAAGCCGGAAGTTGTTTTTTTTTTGCATTGTTGCATATCAAAATTAGAAGTTTTTAGCAACATTGCATATCTAATTGGGAAGTTTTTTATTTTTGCAGTGTTGCATATTAAAATCAGAAGTTTTTAGCAACATTGTATATCTAAGCCGGAAGTTTTTTTTTGCATTGTTGCATATCAGAATTAGAAGTTTTTAGCAACATTGCATGTCAAAGCGGGAAGTTTTTATTTTGCATTGTTGCATGTCAGAATTATGCGTCTTTAGCAACATTGCATATCAGAATTAGTTTGTATACGTCACGGGGTGTAATATTATCTCCCTACTTCAGCTGGGTGAATGTTTATTGAAATAATCATATTTATTGTGATATAACGACCATGCCCAGTACCAAAGTGCCAAGGCATGATGCGTCTCGTGTTATTGTTTAATTACGAATAATTAAAACAACTTGTTCTAACAGGTACGTTAAAATTAACCAAATGAAACTCATAAATTGTCTTGTAGAGGAAAATAGATCATTCTGTAACGTAGGTCATGCAGGAGGAGGTCATGTCAGCTAGAAAATATAAAAAATAAATGGATAATCCCCTTGACAATGTTTCGGCAAATAAGTAAATAAATAAATTGATTAATTAATTAGTTAATAAATAAATAAATAAATAAATAAATAAATAAATAAATAGATAAATAAATAAATAAATAAATAAATAAATAAAATCCTTATTTCACGCTGAATGCAAATGAAACAAGTAAGCAAATAGAGCGGTAAGGTTTGGGCAGGGAATGTGTGTCCGTGTGTGTGTCCGTCCGTGTGTGTGTTTGTGTGTGTGTGTGTGTGTGTGTGTTAGAACAGAGTTATTTGCGAAGCCTACCAAGGGTAGTCTTGTCAACGAAGCTGAAGACAGTTTTTTTTTTTTGTAATCCTTTTTATTTTCTTTTTTACACCTGACTCAACCCGATGTAACGCGAGGATCCTCGTCTTTTTTTTTTTTTTTTTTTTTTTCGTGGAGCCATTTCCTTTCTGGCCTTGGGGACCTTCTCCGCCACTTCTCTCGTGTTGGTCGTTTTTTGTTTTTCTTGTTTTGTCCTTTTTCGTCATTGGCCGAAAGTTATTCGTTTTATACTTTGATTTCTCAGTTATTATCCTTTTTTCTTATTTTTTTACTCTCTCTCTCTCTCTCTCTCTCTCTCTCTCTCTCTCTCTCTCTCTCTCTCTCTCTCTCTCTCAGACTTCTTTTTCCTCTTTGATCTCCTACCTGTCATTCTCTCTTTTTTCTCTCTCTCTTTCTCACACTCCTTTTTTGTTCGTTTTTCTTTACTTTTCTGTCCTTTTAAATACGGTTAATCTCGATGTTCTTTCGTTGACTGTTCAATTTTTTTTCTTTATTGTGTGTTTTGTCGATTTTATATTCCTGCACAATTCAAGTTTTAATTTTTCGACCCCTCTCTTGTTTTTCGTATTTCCCGTGCAAAGTTTCAACAAATAATTTTTGGGGGGGTTGATCAATTGAGTATTATTACTTACACTCTTCATTCGTCTATTTTTATCTCTCTTCCTCTTCATAGTTTACTAAGTCATAGTCGTTTTTATTTATTTTCATAGATGTGCAATTTAGCTTAAATACATCAGTAAATATTGTGAGAATGTTGCTTTCGTCGTAAATATGTCCAGTTATTCTTTTTTCTGTTAATTACTCCGGGGGAATTTTTTAAAAATCAGTATTGTTTCTGATAAAGCTCCTTTCAACTGTTGCTATTTTTTTCGGAAGTGTTCCATCTTTAATTCCTTACGTGCCAAAAGAAGTGGTTTAAATCAGTGATGTTTCTCATAAACGTGTCTGATTTTTCAGCACGCAATGAACATCCCTGAAATGAGTATTATTTCTCGTAAACGTGTGTCATTTAACTCTGAATTATCTGATGTACAACAGGAAACGTCACCAAAATTAATATTGTTTCCCGTAAATGCGTCATCTACGTCCCGTTTTCCTGTGTGTCTTATACCTTACACCAGAAATACTAATACAACCGAGTATTGTTTCTCACAAAGGTGCGTCATTCACACCCGGTTTCTCACCTCGTCTTTTCGTAAGGCGGTTCCCTTGAACCTGGTCAGGGGCTTGTTTTGCAGGGTTGGGAATCTTCTCAAATTACTTTGTTTTTATCACGATACATCTGGTGATCGTTGATAAGACATATTCTCTATGATAAGACATATTTTTGTGTATTCTCCCTTGGCTGTGTCTATTGTATGAACTTCAATTTAGCTCGCGTTCTCAAATTCCGCTTCCAGAAGTATTCGTTTATGGTATAATTCTTTTAAATTTCTTTACTGATTTGTTTTTGCGGCACCAATTTCACTGTGATAACTGATATGTCTGATAGACATTTTCGTACAGCTTAATCTAGTGTCTAGCAAACCTTAGTATACTGTTTAGTCTGGAAAAAAAATCCGTAATTTTGGCTTGTTACATTCACCGATTACTCCAGTACCAGTCGACATGTTATATTGTCAAAATGATACATTTTAGCCTCATTACTTTGCTCCACTTAACCCATTCTTCGTTAATGAGTTTTTAAGTCTTGTAGTAATTTTCGACTTTCGTTAGTCGTGGTTTCGTATCTCCTCGTAATGATGAACAGAAAGGCAAGAAAACTGGACATATTGATTGTGTTTGTATAGAATGTATGCATATATATATATTTTTGGTACATTGATGGATACATGTAGCTTATGAATCAAACCGAGCTCACTATTCGCATAACTATATTATTTTTCGAGGTTGTGTAATAACCAAAACATGAAACAATTTTAAAAGTTAGAGAATTGTGAAGATTAGCTATCGAGATTACTTGGTCATAAGACGGATATTCACTTTAAAAGATATTTATCACAGTACTTTATTTAAAGTTAAGTATGAGCATTGTGTTAATGCCTAGCAAAACGTGATGAACCACTGGAAACAGTTACATATTACAGGGACTGAAAGTACTTGAGTGTTAACCAAAATACTATGTAAATACTTACAAGTAAACAGGTTATACTCAATAACCTTGCAGGCTTCTTTTTTCATCTTAAGAAGAAAACTGAAAGAAGTTTTTGTTTGATACTCTAGTCATTATTAGCCTTCTTGACTTACCAAACAACTGAGAATCGTTTTTTAACAGAATCCACTTGCCAGTATTCCTGGGAGACACTTCTCTCGCAGAGTGGTATTCTTACATCTTAGAATATACGCTGGTTGTTCACGATACGCCAGAAAGGAATTTCGATTAGAGGGAACCAAATACGTGACCTGATGACGCCAACATTCTTGGCAACAAGGGGTTTAGATTCAGTCATGATTTTGACGTTCATTTCGTAACAACTTCCTGCTGGATGCAGAAGACCAGCAACGTTAAGTTATGAACCATGCAATACTGAACTCGACTGTAAGAGATGCGTAGTTAAATGAGAAGAGCTGTCAGTGAGTTCCGTATATCATTAAAAATGGAAGTAACATAAGTAAGGGGGTCGAAACGGCAAATCCTGACACTAGAACCAAGATAGCGTCTTTCGCTGTACCCCTTTAGAGGCCATTATTGAGAGAGGGATAGGAAAGACTGGGCCTGGGTTGGACGACGGCAATTCTAAACTTTAGTGTATTTTTGGAAGCTTACTGTTTCACAAAGGAAATAACTGTTGAGAAACTAAATATATATATATATATATATATTATATATATATATATATATATATATATATGTGTGTGTGTGTGTGTGTGTGTGTGTGTGTATATATATATAATATATATATATATATATATATATATATATATATATATATATATATATATATATATATATATATATATATATATATATATATACATAATATTGCCCCATGCTATAGTACGGAAATTCACAGATGCCAACTTGAAATCCAAAGCGATGAGATAATGTCTCATCGGGTAACAGTCCAACCCAACCAAGGCCTGAAGACCTTGATTCTTACTACTGACCTCTTTGGATAGAAAAGTCACTTTTGAGAGTCCATATCTGTGTGTGTGTGTGTGTGTGTGTGTTTGTTTTTAAAATCATGCGCAGCAGCAGAAGCAGTGCAAACACGTAGTACAGCCATGATGATAGCTGGCCTTGGCAATGGAAACGAGCTGTTTGGTGATCATTTGCCAGTACAGGCTGTGGGGCTTCGATCATTATCACTACCAGCTTATTTATGTAAAATTCTTGGAGGGGGGCGGAGAGGGGAGGGGAGGGAAACTATTCCAAGCATGCTTTGGGGGGTTTTGCTTTCGGTGACAGAGCAGTCAGATAAAGAGTTTTTCCTGCTTGTATCGAGCAGAGCAACGCGGGATTTATGATCGCGAAGTTTAAAAGGGTGAAGAGATTCAGACAAGGGGCTCTGTTGACTATTAGTAAACATTCTCTCTCTCTCTCTCTCTCTCTCTCTCTCTCTGCTTGGGGTCGAAATATTTGCGGACGATCGTAGAGTCAAATGTTGTGGCTTTCTCCAATGTAGGAATTTTTTATTTTTCTCAAGGCACTGGTTTTTCAGTTTATTGATATGGTTTTTATTCAAAACTTCTAGACTTCGTTAGAGAAACACAGGATTATCTGAGACTTGTAATATCGATGTAAATGTTTTACTAATGCTATATATATATATATATATATATATATATATATATATATATATATATATATATATATGTATGTATGTATATATATACATATATGTGTGTGTAAAGAAACTCTTCTGTTAAAACAGGATACCTTTCAAGTATAAAAGGCCCATTAAAACACCTTGGTGTAAAGCGAAGGACTATATTTCGTTAGACTAACTTCCACCCTTATCAAGTAGTGAATGACAGTAGAAGTTACATTTGCGAAATATAAAGTGGAAGATATGCCCAACGCGGGTGGACATGCAAGAAAGATCCACTCTGATTTTATTATTATTATTATTTTATTTTTTATTTATTTTTTTTTTTTTGCTCTATCACAGTCCTCCAATTCGAATGGGTGCTATTTATAGTGTGGGGTTCCGGGTTGCATCCTGCCTCCTAAGGCGCCATCGCTTTTCTAACTATGTGCGCCGTTTCTAGGATCACACTCTTCTGCATGAGTCCATGAGCTACTTCAGCCTCTAGTTTTTCTAGATTCCTTTTCAGGGATCTTGGGATAATTATTATTATTATTATTATTATTATTATTATTATTATTATTATTATTATTATTATTATTAGAGTTGGATTTGTATGGATATTTGCTTAAGAAAAATATTTTCATTCAGTAACGGTCAGTCCCATTGTTTCGTTTTCATTTATACCTCTTAATAGTTGACAAATTTGCAAGAAAATGTGTTGTGAAATTAAATACTTTCTTAACGTAATGAAATACTACATGGCTGTCCATCCCTGCTTTCGTTTCCTTTGACAAGTGATCTTCTTTGTCCAAAAATGCGGTTAAGCCACATTATTTTCTTCATCGTTTCGCCATATCCGGTTTAGATAATTTTAAGACCATCTTCCGATCCCCTCCCACACCCACCCCCCCCACAAACAAAAAATTACACCAATTAAACAGAAAAATATAACGGCTGTCTCTTTAAGATCTTCTGTAGGTTGCCACGAAAATAAAAGTTCGTGAAGCAGTTGCAGTATTAATGTCAGCAGTTTGAAGTTTAAGAGCCCTTGCTGGCGAGTCCTACTACATTTAACAAAAAGAAGTTTGATTTACTTATTTAATACGACAGACTGGCGTTGCAACTGGCAGATCGTTGTAACTGAACTTAATACGATTTAATTAATGCCCGTCATGACTCACTTAACCCCTCCCACCACCCACCCTAAAAAAAAACAGGAATTAAACAGAAAAATGTTTATCTCTATGACAGTATTTTCAGATCTTCTTCTGTAATTTGCTACGAAAATATAATTTTGTAAACCAATTACAGTATTGTCTACAATTCAAAGTCTGAGCCCATGCTTGCACCAGCCCAATCTTATTGAACAAAAACAAGAAGTTTGACTTATTAATTTAATACGACAGACTGGCGTTGCAACAGGTAGGACCATGGACTCTAATTAGGACCATGGGCAGCACCATTGTATCCGAACCTAATACTATTTAACTAATGCATGTCATTACTCATTAAGGAGTCACTAACGACCTTCACTAAGAAAGTTCCTAAAAATCAAAGACCCTCCTCGAATTCGTGTGCTCCCCACCCTCCCACCCCTCCGTACCCCCACCCTGCCCCCTTTAGTGGTCCCAGGAGGCTGTGTGTATATACCAGTTAGTTAATATTCATTGATCCGATTAACTACGAGCGCTCTGCCTTACCACAACAATAAAGCTGATCGAGTTGCGTCATCGGATTTATATTTGCATTGTTGTTTTTGTGGTGTTTGTTTATTCAGCATTGTTTTGAAATGAAATCGATATGTAGAGGCTGCCAAGAAGGGTAGGGAAGTTGTTCGGAGAGTTCTCATGCGTCTAAAATGGCTATTGTGGTTTTTCGTTGCTCGTCCAGATAGGCAAACGCTGTTCAATCAAGGAATTTTCGCGGCCTCTTCTTTGAAGATTTCACAATCTTCTGGCACCCGTAGGCGGGTAGTGCCGTCAGTGCACCTCACGCGGTACACTGTAGGCATTGCTTAAGGCTCTTTGCAGCGTTCCTTCGGCCCCTAGCTGCAACCCCTTTCATTCCTTTTACTGTACCTCTGTTCATATTCTCTTTCTTCCTTCTTGCTATCCACCCTCTCCTAACAATGGTTTCATAGTGCAACTGCGGGGTTTTCTTCCTGTTGCCTCTTTCTAACCTTTCTACTGTCAATTTCCCCTTTCAGCGCTGAATGACCACATAAGTCCCAGCGCTTGGACTTTGGCCTAAATTCTATATTCTATCCATCCATCCATCTACAATCTTCTTGCTGATGACGTGCACTGATGTATAATGGATAATTAGTTGGCGTGATAGCGTTCGATTGGGTTATCGTTGAGAATAAGCAGTCACTATAGTAGTATAGTGTAACCTTGAAATAAAATAAAGAATATTATTATTCCTACACATTATTATTAGCAACTAACTGTCCGGACTAATTATTAAAAAGTTACCGTTCTTTGTATAGCCATGTGCTCTTGTAGAGCGCCTCAGTGGCGTGGTTGGTTTGGTGTTTGCTTCTCACCTCGGTGGTCGCGGGTTCGATTCTCGGCCATTCCATTGAGGAGTGAGAGATGTGTATTTCTGGTGATAGAAGTTCACTCTCGACGTGGTTCGGAAGTCACGTAAAGCCGTTGGTCCCGTTGCTGAATAACCGCTGGTTCCATGCAACGTAAAAACACCATACAAACAAACAAAATGTGCTCTTGTATGGTGTAGACATGTACTGATAGCTATGGAAAAGGTGCAATAGCTCGCTTTATTAATACGTTCATGCCATAGAGTAACCTGGAATGAGATAAGCTTCAACATCTTGAATTAACTGTAGTCAAAATTTTCCAAACATTTAGTACCAAAAGTGTCTCTATCTTACAGACGAATTGGACGTTGGGTATGTTGATCCTTGCAATAACGTCTTTTAATTTAAGACCAGCATAGTAGGGTTCGCCACAGGATCTGGGAATAGTTGTAAGTGATCTCTTTCTGCTTATGTTAAAAAATCTTGTGCGGATTAGTTGTGGTCGGAGGATTAACTCTGGTGGTATCATTGGCGAATGAATAGGTTGTAATATGGGCTCACAATCTAGAGCTGTATTATTTATTATGTTGAATGTTTTTTGTGGGAAGTAGGAGCTTACCTTTTTAATGTCCAGGTTTACGATTCGTTACAACTTATTTTAACATAATGAAAATAGGTGGATGTTGCATTTTCCGTATTTCAGACATTGCAAGAAAAGTCTCATTATTCAATAGTTTTTTAGGTGAACTTACGATAATATATATATAGGGTATATATTAGTATATAACTTATTATATATATAATATATATACATATATAGATATTCTATATATCTATATATATAATATATGTATATATCATATATATATATAATATACCATATAGATATATATATATATATATACTATATATATAGATATATATACATATGTATTTACTATATATATATAATATTATATATAGATATATATATACCGATCATATTAATATATACATATATATTATATAAGTGATATTATATATATGTATATAAAATATGTGTGTCTGTGTGCTTGTGTATGCTTTAAAAAGTGAAGACAATAATACTCTTCCCATATGGGGAAACTTTTCGTTCTGTCCCGCACAGCCGCTTAGAATGGTGACATTGAACCAATGTTGAGTGTTTAGTAATGAAGGAAGGGAAAAGATGAAAATGGTCTCCGTCACTTCTTGTCTCCTGAGAGAAAGGAAACCCGATCTTCCTTTCGACGCGTGAGACCACTTAGCATCGCTGACGACCGCGGATTACCTCCCGAAAGCATAACATCGATTCGGATTTACAACACAAATAAACACCGACTGGCGAGCGCTAAGAGTCTGTTGACTGAAGCGACATAGCTTTCAAATGAATGTTATTTTTTTTTTTTAAGAAGTTCTGTTGAAGTTAGTCAGTTATGACTTATTTTTTGAGGTTTCAGTTCTATTCAGTGACGAAAGTTTTTTGTCGGTGTGAATCTTAAATTCAGTGATTTTGTTATTCGTTCTAAATTGCGCATATAATCACGACATTGTTTGGTATTATAATTCATGAATTTACTCCCGGCATCAATTTCGTCGTTGGACGAGTGGTTTACGTGCTCGCCCACCGATTCGGTAGTCCGGAGTTCGATTCCCCGCTCTGCCAACGTGGAATCAGAGGAATTTGTTTCTGGTGATTAGATATTAATTTCTCGAAATAATGTGGATCGGATCCCACAATAAACTGTAGGTCCCGTTGCTAGATGACCAATTGGTTCCTAGCCACGTAAAAATATCTAATCCTTCGGGCCATCCCTAGGAGAGCTGTTCATCAGCTCAGTGGTCTGGTTAAACTAAGATATATTTTTTTTTTATTCCCGGCATCTTTGTCGTTCTAGTTCTTGAAGTCAGTCACGAAACTGTGTTTCGCTAAGTCAGTCAGGAGAAGCCTCCTTCTCTTTCTTTCATTCAGTCATTTTAGTCCTTTATTATTCTAGTTCCTGAGTATTCTCTTTCCCATAGTGGGGGTGTTACCGTCAGTATACCGCATGCGGTGCACTGTAGGCAATACTTAACGCTCTTTGCTGCGGCCCTTCGGCCCCAAGCTGCAAACCCTTTCATTCCTTTTACTGTGCCTCCGTTCATTTTCTCTTTATTCCATCTTACTTTCCTTAACCCTCTCCTAACAGTTGTTTCATAGTGCAACTGCTGTTACACCTTTCAAACCTCCTTACTGTCAATGTCCACTTCAGTGGTGAATAACCTCATAGTTCCCAGCGCGTGACCTTTGGCCGAAATTCTATATTCTATTCTGAGTATTCTTTACATTCTGTGCTCCGTAAATTTTAGATTTTTAGCCGCTGCTAATCTTTGAAGTTTAGTTCCCCGAATTGGTGCTAATCTTTGAAGTTTGGTTCCTGAGTTGAATCACGACGGTCATTGTTCTGGTTCTCGAGTTCTGTTGTAACAGATCTTTGCTTTGTATCATTAGTCATGCTGGTCTGGTCTGCATCGTTCAAGGTTTAGAAGTCAGTTACGACAGGTTTGAATTGACAGCGTGTCTTCAAACTTCAATTCACGAGAAGGAGCTACTTTCAAAGAAGTATAATTTTTACTTACAACGTTCGGAAAGCGACATTAGCGCTCAGAAAATCTTTGATTTTTATAAAACTGTGTCAAGTAACTTAATATAACTTAAAATATAGGTTCTCATTTCATTCAGATATGTGATCAATTTTCATTTTATTCAGATGTAGGACAGGTTTTAATTTTCAAATAAAGTTAATAAGTATATGTATGTATGTAGCTTTTCATTTTATTCAGAAATGGTGATAAGTGTATGTAGGTTTAATGTGGAGAGAAATCAAACAACGGAGGCTTTACTTTTTGCTGACGTGTTAACAAAGGGTAGAGAAGTTGTATGTGAGTGATATGCATAATACATATTTCTCTACTTATTGAAAAAGAAACACACAAAATGACTGTGTATAACGTGTTTACTTATAAGTATTTACATTTTATTTTACTCACGACGGTGAAATAAACTGTAAATACTTATGAGTTAACACGTTATACACAGTAATTTTGTGGGTTTCTTTTTCAATCTTCAGAAGAAAACTGAAAGAAGTTTTTGTTTGGTTTCTCTACTTATTTTTATTATTAACTAATGGTTTTCAGCCGCATTTGCATTCTTAAGATGCGATGTAATTCAAGCTAACCATTCAGATATAAAGTATTCAATTACTGTAACGCAAAAAAATAACATAAGAACTGGACATACGTAGGTATATTTGACTCCTTGGTATTCGTTTTC
The DNA here is from genome assembly GCF_015104395.2 of Macrobrachium nipponense. Lineage (NCBI taxonomy): Eukaryota > Metazoa > Arthropoda > Malacostraca > Decapoda > Palaemonidae > Macrobrachium > Macrobrachium nipponense. The sequence continues at coordinate 3,836,275 of NC_087209.1, read as the reverse complement.
ATGTTTACGCGCATCTAATAATAATAATAATAATAATAATAATAATAATAATTAATAATAATAATAATAATAATTAATATTATTATTTTTTTTTTTTTTTGTTGCTCTATCACAGTCCTCCAATTCGGCTGGGTGGTATGTATAGTGTGGGGTTCCGGGTTGCATCCTGCCTCCTTAGGAGTCCTTCACTTTTTTTACTATGTGTGCCGTGACGTTAATTGACAAAGTCAAGAAGAAAGTATCACTCATTGATGTCGCAATACCATGGGACACCAGAGTTGAAGAGAAAGAGAGGGAAAAAATGGATAAGTATCAAGATCTGAAAATAGAAATAAGAAGGATATGGGATATGCCAGTGGAAATCGTACCCATAATCATAGGAGCACTAGGCACGATCCCAAGATCCCTGAAAAGGAATCTAGAAAAAACTAGAGGCTGAAGTAGCTCTAGGACTCATGCAGAAGAGTGTGATCCTAGAAACGGCACACATAGTAATATATTATTATTATTATTATTATTATTATTATTATATTATTATTATTACACACACACACACACACACATATATATTATATATATATATATATATATATATATATATATATATATATATATATATGTGTGTGTGTGTGTGTGTGTGTGTCCTCCAATTCGACTGGGTAGAATTTATAGTGTGGGGTTCCGGGTTGCATCCTGCCTCCTCAGGAGTCCATCACTTGCTTGCTATGTGTGCTGTTTCTAGGAGCACACTCTTCTGCATGAGTCCTGGAGCTACTGCAGCCTCCATTATTATTATTAACTCGACACAATGAGCACCGTCAAAGTTGACTCACTGTTGCGTTGTCAAAAATGAATGCCTGAAGCAGGGGAGTAGATCTATTCAGGTGAATAATAATCATGAAAAATAAACATTATTGTTAGCCGATTTCGCGCGCAGTCGGGTGAGGTCACGCAACAAATATGCGTAGTATTTAACCACTTGAAGTTGAGGGCCAAGGAAAATCACTGGGGGAAAATAATGGTATAGACACAGTTCATTCAATCAGTGTCGCGCTATGAATCAGTCCTTGTTTTCCCGATTACGACGAAAAGACTTGAGCAAGAAGTATGGCTTCTAATGTGGGTAAAAAAAAAATCAAAATAAAAGGATCTTTGTTTGAATACAAAGCACAGACAGACTGTTGAAAAAACAAATTCAGTGTAAAATACTTTGGGATGAGAAATTTGTATTTAAATGCAATGAAGTAAATAATAAACGAATAAATAAAAAGAAGAGTATGTGTTGTGAATAGAGTGAAAAAAGATTTTAAAAAGCAGATTCGGTGTAAAATACTTCGGGATGAGAAATTTGTATTTAAATGTAATGAAGTAAATAATAAATGAATAAATAAAAAGAAGATTATTAATAGAATGAAAAAATATTTGAAAATGCAGATTAAGTTTAAAATACTTCGAGATGAGAAAGCTATATTGAAATTTAATAAATAATAAATAAATATATAAATAAACCATTAAATAGATAAATAATGGGTGAATAATGATAATTCATACTGAATAAATAATCATCTGTGCTCTCCGATTCCCCACATAAATTGATGACCATACTTGACATTAATTAATAGGAAGTCTAAACATAATTCAAGTGGTAAACTTTGCACATCTGTTGACTCATTTGTTGTGAATAAAACCTTATTAAGGCCTCCTTTTTGGTCCTCGTTTCTGACGATATTGATCACCGTTGCAAAAGACAGAGAAGAGGAGAAGTAAATTTGAAAATTATTTCAAAATAAAATATGAATATTTAGATAACATGAATAAAATTTAGGATTCAAGCCCAGAAACATTTAAGCTGAGGAAAAAGGCCATGAGAGTACTCTCTCTCTCTCTCTCTCTCTCTCTCTCTCTCTCTCTCTCTCTCTCTCTGGTCATCTTTCCAACTCGCTTTTGGTAAGAAACCTGATTTATTTATTAGAGCAGCTAAACTTTATTTTTACGAAATTCTCTCTCTCTCTCTCTCTCTCTCTCTCTCTCTCTCTCTCTCTCTCTCTCTCTTGTTCAAATCCTGATTGGTTTATAATGCACTTCTGAGTGATACTTTTTTCGTTTTTGTAATATTGGTATATCACTTTTCTGTCTTACAAAAATAAATCAGAGAAGAAAAATGTTCACAATCATGCTTGTCATGTATTCACAATCAGATGAGATTTTTTCTAGCCAAATGCGCATTATTTTATCTATTGTTTTGTCTGTATGATAGTATACCATGAAAAAGTTCGGTGCTTGTATGAATAAAGCAAACAATTATCAGCTTATCCTCATCGGTGTATTGCAAATGTATTACTTTTGTATGTAATGAGAGGCGTTTAGAATATGTAACGGTAAATGGTATACTCGTTAGGCCTATATACATACATAGAACTGTTTCGAAAGATGTGTATATATCAGATTATCAAGTGCCAAGTAACAGCACATGTGCCACTCCGATCAACAAAAATGGTGAAAGTAATTTGAGTTCTTGGTGAAAGTTTTCTAGAAAGCTACAGTAATGTGAATAGAATATTGATGACATCATCCTTCGCGTTTTGTTCAATTTTTTTCTAGTTTTCTATTTTATTGCTGCATGGAGTTTCTACTAGATTTGCTTCAGAATAAAAATGAGAGCTCTTTGACAACGGAATGAGGTAAAGAATACCTGGGTCTGATAGGAAGGGAAGGACCAACATGTGTTAATAAGACCACTTGTCAGACGAAGCCTTAATATTTATTGTCTCCACAACATGCTAAGCTTGTATTTTCCCTCGTTTATTTTTGCTTTCTTTGCTTTCCCCAGTCGAATATTCAACAGTTGTAAATGTTCCTAGAATTGCTTTGCAGCTTTTGGCACCGATGCATAGAGAAACACGACAGGTCAAGGTTTACCAAAGGCTTAACAACCTTCAGTTCCCAAATAGACCTATGAGTCTGATGGATTCCGCTTGAGGTATGCGAAGCCTTCAATTGCAAACCACTTCATTTCCCCAGCTACCTGCGCTGAAATCTAAGCGTCGCATTTCAACAGATGCCTAAATAAAGTGACAGGCGAGATGGTACAACTTCTTAATTATCAACGACGTCACGGCTACCACCGTCCATCACCATTACTATTCACGCGCTTGTCATCATCTTTATTATTGTAGGTCTAGTTCAGCCGAACTCCCGCGAGGAGGAGGCGGCACTCACCCCCAACAGAGAGCTTAATAATTTGTGGTGTTGCTCTACTTAGCGTGAGTCACTCTGAGTCACTCCTCCGACGTCGTCTTTCGTCTTTCGTGGTGCCCCTCTTACCTCTCACGGAGGGGGAGGGAGGAGTGGGGAGGGGTAGGGAGAGGAAAGGCCGGCTGTAGGTTAAGGGGGGGAAGGGAAAGGGTCCTGGGAGGGTATTGAGTGGCGGCTTTCGGGTATTTCTGGTCTCTCTTCTCACATATGAGACACCTCATACTCTCTCTCTCTCTCTCTCTCTCTCTCTCTCTCTCTCTCTCAGGGTACGCACATACGCGCTCAGTCTTCCCCCCCCCCCCCCCCCCTTCTTCCCCAAATGTGATCTGATCCAACCAATCGCTGTTACCTATCTGAACTCAACGCGGTAGAGGCCAGCGTTGATATTTAGGCAGCGACTAAGGTGATAACATAGTTTATTTCAGCCCACCTCACTGGGATTTGCACACATTTACATACATTTCCCAAACTGAGGTGGATATGTTAGGAAGAACTAAACGCAATGAAAGAATAGTCAGCATTCACTTGTGGTTGTATTAAAATGTACGATAGACTCAGTAATGGCAGTGTGCCTGTACGTATGCACTGCTTGCCAGATGTGAGCATTCGGTTACTTGGGGGAAAGTACAGTTGCACTCTTGTGCTTGTGGTCTATTGCTTGGACGCTGCAGATTCTTCGTCCATAGCAATGTAGACTAATGGGCACATGCAAGATATGATTAAGTGTATTAATAAAAATTTTGATTGACTTAGCACTTTTGTATGCTTATCAGTCTTCTCCGTAACTATTCGTTACTGTTTGTGTTATTCCACTGTTTTTTGTCTTGTCATGTTCCTCGAGGAAGGATATCGGTGCTCATTCTTCTTCTTGCTGGGGGAAACTCGTGCTGAAAACATGTGCGCAATCACGTATGTATATTTGTCTTGTATAAACATGAACATAAATATTTATGGTTTCGTCACTTTCGCTGTTTACCTCTGTTAACTGTTCGTGTCAGGCAATTCCAATTCAAATCAATGTCGTTCTCGATTTTGCGTTTCTAGACCTAGTTTACCTTAGCATTTTCCTGCTCAGCAGAGAGAGAGAGAGAGAGAGAGAGAGAGAGAGAGAGAGAGAGAGAGATGGCATCCACAAATCACCAGAAACTGAGAACGAAAACAATTTCTCCCGACGCTCAAAATAATAAGGAGGGATGTAGTTTGATGGAGTCGTCTTAACGTTGTGTGTTTGTAGTACATAAGCTTGCGTGTATTTGTGTGTTAACATTGCAGGTTGCTGTATGCATTATACCCTGTCTTTGAAAGGGGGGGGGGGGGAAACCCCTAGTGAGACTTCCTTGCCCTAAATAACCGGCAGCCCCAACAGAAATAGTGCAGCCAACACTAGTACTAGACTCCATTATCACACAGAGGCTCTACATCGGCTCTCCCACAACAGCATTCTGCCATAGCTGTTCGTTGACATGATCATCTCCGCTAGGAGCACTGCTGTGTGTGGGGTTGCCATCAACCGCCACTGTCACCTCACCCTGGTGTGTGGTGTGATGTTTTACTCTCTCTCTCTCTCTCTCTCTCTCTCTCTCTCTCTCTCTCTCTCTCTCTCTGAGTGTGTGGGTGAGTGTGTTTTCTCAGCTGTCCAGTTAACTAGCTTTTTTACGAAATAAGATTCAAAATTATAATTCTCTCTCTCTCATTAAATATAATTAGTCCTGTTTAAATTTTGTAATAGACATTTTGTCACTTTGCCATTGCACTTTTTAACAATATCTGTTTCCACTGTAAGCAAAGAAATGTTAAGTTTTTCAATGACCTAAATCCACACCTTGACACTGACGTTAAACAAAAACAGCTGTTCTTTGTTCATGAAATTTTTACAATTTGGGTAACGACACATTGCAAAGGTTCCGCTCTCTCTCTCTCTCTCTCTCTCTCTCTCTCTCTCTCTCTCTCATGCTTGAATTTGTTTTTTGTTTTATGATGTGAAAACATTTGGGTTTATTCGATTTTTTTTTAAATCCCCGTGTTTCTGATTTAAAGATAATTATTACATTTTTTTTTATTTTAAGTTTTGTGCTACTAGACTCATTTTATGGTTTTGATTCTTTATGGTATAATGTTCCGCTATGTTCCCTTTTTAAATTCCTTTCTAGAATCGTGTTTGAATTTACAAGTAAAATCTCGAGCACTTTTTTAAGTTTATAGTAAAATTTCCTACTTTTTCTTATTTAAAGTTTAAGCTATAATCTCCAAGTTTGCCGTTCACAATCTGCTAAATGTTCTCATGTCTCATTTAAATTTAATCTTAAATTTTCATTTAATCTTTTTTTTAATTGGTAATGTTGATACTTTTTCCTCACAATTTTTCGTTAGAATTTCCTGTCTTGTTTCTCAATTTCAATTTGAAATTTTCAAAGAAAACGGAGTACCCTTCTAGAGCCAAATACCTTAGTACTATTCTGCTAACACACGAAACTATTTTAAATTTTACGTGCAAAATATAATATAGTGAAAACCCCCAGTAACTTATTTATTATTTATCTCACGAGCATCAACCCTCGCATATTTATTACTGACATATTTATCGTTTATCTTTAGAAAGCACAGCGTCTGCCGCGCAGCTGTATACCCGTGATCAGCTCCGCAGCCATTTGTTAAATTATCGTCTCCGGGCGGTAATTATTTACAAAACGACATCTGCTCACGAACGATTGGTCTTTTTTCCTCTTCTTCTTTTTCTTTTGTCATGAAACCGGCATTCCTCCGCAGAGGTGGCTGTCCGTACCGCATGTTCGTTTCTGTTTGTTTATGTTTGTTTATAGAGAGGAGAGAGTTGTACAAGGGCATTAAAACCAGTTGTTTTGGGTCGGCGTATATGTTAATGCCGAACTAAACAACTGTTTTTGAACTGTCAAATGTTTTCTACTTCATTAGATGCGGACGTATTTACGACGCAGATTTTCTTTTGTTTGTGCACGTAAATGTTTGATTTCCAATTGTTTTGTTTACTTAGTTCGCCTGATAATGAAGATGCAGCATTGGTTTCATTTAGATTTACTCAGGGTTGTTTTTTAGATGCCAACTTATTATTAGGACTAGAATATTCTTTTAAGTATAAAAAGGTTGGCCTATATATATATGTGTGTATATATATATATATATATATATATATATATATATATATATATATATATATATTATATGGAAATAGTTTTACTTCAAGAATAATTGATGTCACGTATTGTTTTTCCCTTTTATTTTATTTCGACAAACTATTTCATCTTCGGTGAACTTTAACCTCCGATTAATTTTTGTAAATGTTAATTATTAAGTTTGTTAGATTTATATATTTATGACACGAATAAAATACTTATATACAGTTTATTGTAAGTTGTTTCTAAAAAAAAAAAAATTGCCACAATGTCAAACTGAGGGATGATTGTAAGAAAAAATTGAAACAGAATCAAAACGACACTCCTTACCCAATTTAGGATGCGTCCACCCTGCAGATGAAAAATAAAATGTTGCAAACAAACATCCCAAACAGGTTAAAGTACAAGTCAGCGACTTTCATTAGTCCTAACCAGCGCTTCCTACGATATTCCAACTTTTGCCAGAGATTCCTCTTACGGTCGTTGACTTGTATTCAATTTGCTTGAGAAATGTTTGCAACAAGATTCTGACTTGTTCTTATGACAATGATGTTTTAGTGTGGCTTGGGCACACACCCACCCTTGACCTACCCTAACCCAAAGCTACCTACCCCGACCAAACTGGTGTGAGTTTGCACTATTTTCGTTAATTTAGTTCTCTTCTGTGGATTTTTAAAACAGTTTCCACGAAATATGTAAGCGATTAAAGCACAACAGTTGTTAAATTTCATCCACTTATTTACGTAGCCAGCCGCATTGTTCAAGTACAAATACGTTTTTTTTTCTCTCTTTTGCCAAGAGGTTACTGAGTCATCTGTTGGCTTGCTTTTTATTTCTTTTCTTTTTTTGACGTACAAGTAGGTTTTTTTTTTTTTTTGCAAGGGGTACTGAGTTATCTTCTGCCTTAGGTTTTTCCATTACGTACCAGTGATTTTTTTTATTATTTTTTTTTGCAAGGGGTTATTAAGTGATCTGCTGGCTTGTTTTTTATTTTTCATTACGTACAAGTAAGCTTTTATTTTGGTAAGGGGTTAATTTTTTTTTATTACATACAAGAACATTTTTTTTTGTCGTCTCTTGAGCTAATTTTTAAATGGTTTTTTGGCAAGGGGTTTTAGATTCATCTGTCTTTTTTTTATTACGTTAAGTACGTTTTTTTTTTTTTTTTTTTTTTTTTTTTTTGGGGGGGGGGGCAAGGTTTGCCGAGTCATGTCTTGCTTAGTTTTCTTTATTGCATACAGATTTTTATTTATTTATTTATTTATTTTTTTTTTTGCAAAACGAGTATTATCATTTTGTCAAAATTATACTGTTGGCCTCGTTGCTGATATTATTATTATTATTATTATTATTATTATTATTATTATTATTATTATTATTATTATTATTATTATTATTATTATTATTATTATTCACTTCGCTGTTGTATTCCTGATTTAGAATATAACTGGTTTCCTTTAACTTATATATTGTGTAAGGCAAATTTTAATAATAATAATAATAATAATAATAATAATAATAATAATAATAATAATAATAATAATAATAATAATAATAATAATAATAATGAAGAGTAACAAACGATCGAAACAATTGGATTGGAAGTATATATATTCTTTGTAATGAAATATTATTTTATTGTATTCATTTGTTGCGTTTGGGAACCCTATAATTTGGATCAATTTTTTCGAATAATTCTTATTAATTCATGAATCTATTAGCTTTTTAATTATTTTATTCAGTTACCTCTTCATTGCAAGGAGTTTGATCTGTCTCCCCAATATGTATTCATTTCAAGTCTTCAATCTTATCGCTTTTATTCAATAATGTATTAAATTTAATTTGAAATTCTCTTGGCTGATTATAAAAAGTATGTTTTAATTGAAAACTTACGCGTACACGTACAGAAATCACCCGCCCGCCCCCAGACACGCGTAGTATATATATATATAATATATATATATATATATATATATATATATATATATATATATATATATGTGTGTGTGTGTGTGTGTGTGTATGTATGTATATATTAACATCATATTATATATGATATATATATATATATATATATACTAATATGTATATATATATATATTTGTGTGTGTGTGTGTATAATCCATCTATATATATATATATCTATATCTCTCTCTCATATCTATCTATATATATATATAGTCTATATAATTATCTATCTCTAACCTAGAATATGCTATGTCTAATACCAATATAATACATGTACACACTAATACATATATAATGACATATATATTATATATCTATATATATATATATTATTATAATATACACACATATACATATAATTATATATAACATATATCCTATATATATTTATATATTAGATATCTATATATATATATATATATATTATATATACATATATATATATATACACATATTATAAATGTACACACGTATACATTTATATAATGATAATGATATTATATATATATATATATATATATACATATATACACACATATACATATATATATCAGATATACATATATATATATATATATATATATATATAATATATATATATATATATATATACATATATATATATCACATATATAAATGGTACACACGGTATACATATATAAAGAATATATATTTATATATATATATATATATATATATATATTATACACACATATACATATAATATATATATATATATATATATATATACATATACATATATAATATAATATATATATATATATATATATATATATATATATATATATATATATATATATGTCATCATCAAGGTTGATCGACAAACGTCAATCACCCAATTAATCAAGTCGAACTTTCTGTCGATACTCGACGACGACGCCAGGTCATTACAGCAATGCGACGCCAGAGAGTCTTAACGACCTGAAAAATTAATGACCTGTGAACGACCTTTTTCATTTTTTATATTTATTTCTTTTCCTTGCATAATCAATACCTCTCGTAAGAATCAAGAGAGATATCTCATCAATCTAGACATTAATTGATGGCGTTGATTTCTTGTGATGTCCCCTTAGTCGCTTCTCTTCATTTAGAAAATAGATGTTTGGAGTCGGTTGATAGCTTGATTGAGCTGGCGACGTGGGCTGTGAGGGTAGTGGTAGTTAAGGGGAAATGAAGGTGTGTGTGTGTGTGTGTTTGTGTGAAGAGTGTATTTGTGTGTTATGTATGTGTGTGTAAACGTGAAGATATATATATATATATATATATATATATATATATATTATATATATATATATATATATCATATATATTCGCAAACCTTTTTCTCGATCTCTTGAAAACGAAAACAAATATACATTAAAAAAATAGTCATGAAAAACAGTCACTCCCAGCTTCTAATGGAAACACGAGAGAGAGAGAGAGAGAGAGAGAGAGAGAGAGAGAGAGAGAGAGAGAGAAATGTATATATGTATATATACACAAGTTTTATTCATTTATATGAATTTGTATGTATTCATGAATTAGAGACATGTAGGAGAAGGCACGAATAGTTGTCTGCGTTTGCTTAAGTATGTATTAATAAGTGTATTATAACTATCTCTATCCATATTCCTTAAGTATATTTATATATATGACTAGAAGCTGAAGATATCAGTCGGATCATATTCAACCAATTATTACGGAAAGTGGATCGAGATACGATTGGTTAATCTATTCTGTCTTAGCGTTGGCAGATGACGAAAGGAAGTTGGTATTTGGTCATTAAACGCTGTCAATTGATTCCAGCTTCCTCCAGTTAAGGTTGAATGACTGATCTGTTACTACAACTGTCGTGGCAGCTGGTCATAGCCAGCTGATAGGTCACAGCTGCTCGCAATACAGTGCAGTTTTTTTTTTCTTTTTTTTTTTTTAGTGGGATGGGGGGTGGGGGACTGTGGAAACCACTTCCCTATGCTTTTTGTGTGTATTTGTTTTTGTCGTTGTATGTGTATGTATTCGCCATGTTTTTGTACGAACATTATGTATTTAATATACACAAAAACATGCAAATACGAATATATACAGCCTTACAAACAATTACACGCACTTCACAAATCGAACTATTTACATATGTATGTATATATATATATATATATATATATATATATATATATATATATATATATATATATATTATATATATATATAAATATATATATATATAATATATATATATATATATATATATATATATATATATATAATGTGTGCGTGTATTTTGTCTAACAGTGAATTCATACTAAGGATATGGGCTCTAACTTAATCTGAATATTGGATTAAGTCTTTATAAAAATATGAATTAGCCCCTGCCACGTTCCATTTTTATAAAATATAATATTTGACGATTCCATCTATGATTGGTTCCAAGCTTCCTGTTCTTTCAGTGATATGGGATGTTCGAGTATCTTGAACTGTGTGTGATTCGGTGTATAGTAATTATATGTAAATCAGACTAAAATCCCATAGTTATAGCAATTTAAAAAATCATAAAGATCGTTAATTTCAACATCTTTCCGTTTCTGCTTTGGTAGTTGTCGATGTCATTACTGAGTTTAGGGTAATAAAGTATAGGTTAAAAGGTGTGATCCGACCTTCAGGTTACTCGGGCACGTGCTAAAATCTGCAGTCAAATATAGCTTTGTTTCACCTTCGAAAATTAAAATAAATAAGCTATATTTTATTAGAAATAATTTTTCTGTGCTGTTTAATATGCACATTATAATTTTTTTTACATTTCATTCTAATAAATAAATCATAAATATCCTAAAATTAATTTCTTTTTAACTCAACACGAAACATCTTTTTCAGATCCTTTTATTCTTTCCTAACTCCGCCCCCGCCCCCCCAACAACAACAATATAATTTGTAGGCTTACTCCCCGAGTAAGTGAAAATTGTTGAAAGGCTTGATATATAACCTCGGCTGATTTCCATTTAATCAAAGAACTGAAACGAGAAAACAAAAAGCTAAATTTCCATTTAATCAAAGATCTTAAAAAAAAAAATACGCCTAATTTCCATATGAGTCGTTGCTGAAGACCCAAGAAATCATTGCAAAGCTTCGAAAATCTCTGAAGACGTCAAGGAAACTTTATTGCAATTATCACGACTTGGTTGGTGACTGCAAGCTTACAAATATTACTCGAAAGCTTTTCAATGCTGTAGAAGCACAAGGAACCTGTTGTTGGCTTTCACTTAATTGAAAGGCTTGCTTTTAAGCTTTGAGAAACTCAAGAAAGCTATGATTGATTTCGACTTTGTCCCGTTTAAATTTTAGTAAAAAAAAAAAAAAACAAAAATAAAATAAAAAATAAAGAAGACACTCGTGTTTAAATACATTAGGGTAATTCCATGCGCCATGTCCTCCCTCCCTCCCTCCTCCCCCCCTCCCCCTCATTGCAACTAAACACTTTTGGACCGATAAACTAACCTGGCCTCCTTTCGCGTCGTAACGACTTCATTAACGACTCCGATAGCCCGTTAACGATTGCCTTGGCGTTTGAAAATAAGCCCCCCCCCGGCCCCCCCCCCCCCCGGCCCCCTACCCCAACCCCTATCCCTACACCCCCACCCCCACCTCTCCCACCCCTACCCCTACCCCAACCCATACCCACCCTTACCCCCACCCCACCCACCCCTACCCCTACCCCTATCCCTACCCCTACCCCCTTCGCAATGCCAGCTCGTAAACCACGGAGGGGGAAATGGCAAGATGAGATCACACTGAGAATAATAATAATAATAATAATAATGATAATAAAATTTCTTTCATCTGTCTTCTCGTGAGTAGCGTTAAACGCGGCGTTTTTTGATCGGATGATTATTGCGCCATTAAGCGCCTATCTTAATGTCGGCAGAGCGGGTGGTCGCGCTTTTATCTCCCCGTTTCAGTCTAATCGGGCTGGTAATGTCTGGGTATAATTGGAATTGGACAAACTAGTGTGTGTACTGCGACGAGAGAGAGAGAGAGAGAGAGAGAGTCTGTGTATATGTGTGAATTGGAAAAACTAATGAGAGAGAGAGAGAGAGACTGTGTTTATACGTATGAATTGAACAAAGAAGATTGTGTATTACGAGAGAGAGACAGAGAGACAGAGAGTGAGACGGAGAGTCTGTGTATTCGTGTGAATTGGAAAAACTAATGAGAGAGAGACAAACAGACACAGAGAGTCGATATATACGAACGAATTGGACAAAAACATTTTGTGTGTTCGAGAGAGAGAGAGAGAGAGAGAGAGAGAGAGAGAGAGAGAGAGAGAGAAAATGTGTTTAGTATACGTATAAAATGTGTGAATGAGTGTGCGTGCGTATAAACATACGCAAACCATTCAGCTGCGTTATGTATGTACATATGTAATGTATGAATGCGTACGTGTACGCATCTCTTTATGCTGTGGCATCAAACGTACAGACAGTAAACTAATTTCATATTTTTATATTAAAATAGATAAAGAAAACAACTCATCGATAATTGACCTGGGATACAAGCATCTTGGCATTCACCCTGTACCATATTCGTCTGACTAAAAAAATAAATAAATAGAAAATAAAGTGAAAATATTACAAAGGTCTTCTGTTATCTACATTTCCTCATTTCGAATCCAGTTAGCGCTTTGCTTTGAAGCTTTCGGGAAATTTGTTAGCACAGTGATTTTGGGTCTTGATAGGTTTGTGTTTGCCGAGCTTAGGCGGCAAGATCAAACGCTGGTTGATATATGTCTTTTTTTGGGGGGTTGGGGAGGGGGCTTAAAGGAGGCCAGTACCCATGACAATGAAATCATAATTAGAAGTAGTGGTGCATTCTATCTGTATCTGTATCTTATTTTCCTCAAAAGCAGCTATTGACTAAGTTTAGAAATAATAAATGATTGGAATTATAAGTTACTTAATGGCGGAGACACTTTAGAACTGGTAGAGCACCGTGGATGATATCTGGAAGCTGTGTTAAGTAGATTATACCTGTGGCTTGAATATTTTCAGAAGTGAACAAAATCTGAGAAAAGGTAGTCTTTCGTCTACCTTTTCCAAGCATTGTACTATCACTAAGCGTTAATCATTATACTTCCACCAAGCATTAAGCACTAGACTTTCACTAAGCATTAAGAATTAAACTTTCACTAAGCTTTAAGCATTAGACTTCCACCAAGCATTACGCATCAGACTTTCTCTATGCATTAAGTATTAGACTTTCCTTTAAAGCATTAAGCAATATACTTTCACTGGGCCTTGGGTCTTAAGCATTAGACTTTCACTAAGCAAGTGAAAGAACTGATCGCATAATTTCATTTATGGCAATTTAACACAGTTACAATTATTCCGAAAAAACAAATAGTTGAATTTTATTTGCCATACTTATTGAATGTGCTGTGGATATGAGTTTTTCTTGCTTGCTACAGTATATGCTGAGCGGGCGTATATTCAAGTTTATTTTTTAATCAGTTTGTTCACGTACAACAGGAGTTTCTTTGGGTTCGAATAAGCTAAACTTACATTAATAATAAAAAAAACTGTAGTAAATAAACTTTGCCTCACGAGATCAAAAATCTTTGCAGTCACTCAGACCCGAGTTCATATTCGGCGTTGATGCAGTTCCTGATTTACGTAACCTAATTTTTGATGTTTTTATATTTCTGGAAAAAAGTTCAGTATATATTAGTTTTACCAGACCACTGAGCTGATTAACAGCTCTCCTAGGGCTGGCCTGAAGGAGTGGATATTTTTACGTGGCTAGGAACCAATTGGTCACCTAGCAACGGGACCTACAACTTATTGTGGGATCCGAACCACATTATATCGAGAAATGAATTTCTATCACCAGAAATAAATTCTTCTGATTCCGCGTTAGCCGAGCTGGGATTCGAACTTCGGACTACCGGATTGGCAGCCGAGCACGAAAACCACTCGTCCAGCGATGAACTTTATATTTCTGGAATATTGTTTACAACTTTTCTGGTTAATACACAAAACATCATTGTAGCCAGCCACATAATTATTCACATCTATGAACTTTATTATACTACTTGGAGATTATACTACTCAGAGAAAATTGCAATAATAAGGCCATTAGACAAATGCCAATATTTCATATTCAGAAGACTTTTCATATGGAATTGGTTATTACTCTTTCTTTAGGATAATATTGTCACGGGAAACAATCATGAATGAGGAAAAATATTCACAGTGCCAAGTTTAAAAACAATTCTCCAAGGATTTATTGCGGAACATTCTCCTAATTTTTTTAGTTTTAAAGAGTTTTTTTTTTTTTTTTACTTTTCCGTCATCTTGCAAAACAGTGTCATTGTTTTTCTATTTCCTGTTATTTCAAAGAAGCCGTTTGTTTCCTTCCTTTGGTGGCTGTTTTGTTGGGTCATTATAGATTATACTCTGTTTTTTTCCATCTGTCCATCCGCTTGTGGTGTTTTCGCATGGTAACACTGCGTCCCGGGCTTTAAATAGTTACGCTATGCGTAAGTTTTAGTTAAATAAAAGGATATCTGGGTGTTCATTTGCAACTGGAAAAGTGTTTTAATAATTTACTATATGCGAATTACACCGTTAATATTCGAAATAAGATATTATTTAAAGCCCGGGATGGACAGATAAAAAAAAAAAAAAACATAGTATAGTCCGTAGCAAGAGAGAATACGTAAAGTATTAGAAGCAAAATCTGTACCACGAAATTTATGCGAACTGCGGACCACGCCTACGTTACGTTAGAGATTTGATTTACAGTTTAAGCAAACGCACACAGACTTTAGCTTATTTTTTTTATAGCTGTTGTCGTTTTTGTAAGGCGTTCGTATTTTTCCATTCTGTAATGTCTTTTTCTTATGCTCTTCCAAGGGTTTCTTTGTTTTTATATAATTAGGAAATTATTCTTATCCTTGATGTTCTCTCTTGTGCTTTTTTACGGATAATTCATCTCTTGTTCTCAAGAATGCTTGTTTATGTATTCCATAAGAAATACTTATTTTCTTGATGTGTTCATGTATCTTGTGGGTGTAAGGACAGTGTCGTTTGCTGAAAGCTAGTTTACTAGTGATTAATAGCTTCGGTAATTGTTGTTATAAGTAATGAAGTGTCGTGAGAGTTTTCTCCAGAAAACAATAAAGCAAATAATGTTCTAGTTCTCATTTCCCCCTGGATAAGAACGGTATATACATACATACATACATACATACATATGTATATATATATATAATATATATATATATATATGCTAATAAATACATACATATATACATACATACATATGTATGTATGCATTTGCTAGTACAGACAGGCATGCATACATAGCTATAATATATATATATATATAATATATATAATTAATATTATAACCTAATATAATATTTTTATATATGGGGCAGACCATACGCGTAAATAATAATATATATATATAATATTATATATATATTTTCACTTTGATACATAGCGTATAATTATGATATATATAATATATATTTTTATATATATATATATATATATACACGTATGTATGCATGCCTGTCTGTACTAGCAAATGCATACATACATATGTATGTATGTATTTACTAGCAAATACATACGTATATACGTATGTATGTAATTGCTAATATATTTATGACGAATGCTTTTAAGGCATCCATTACATATGCTCAAGTATTAAATTTGCAATTTTTTCGCAATGATGGTACTTCTTGACTTTTGTTGCTGACCGTTATATATAGCACATAGAACTGTCACATCAATTGGCATGTGTGCTTGCATGTGTGTGTGTGTGTGTGTTTGAGAGAAAGAGAGAGAGAGAGAGAGAGGGGTATGATTAATCTCTCCACATGTAATAAGTCACATATTTGAGCAAGGATAGTATCTGTCAGTAAACGGAGAGATCTCGGCCAACAAACCTATTTATTTATATATATCTTTAAAAAAAATAAGAAATAACTATCGACCCTTGATATTTGAGGCGGTTGGGTACGTGGGGACAAGTGGGACAGTAAGTGACTGGGTCCGGTGCGTTAAATTAGTTTTTTGGTTATTCCACTTAAGTGTCACCCCTGTTTGTTCCTGTTGCGATTAATCCAAAATTGTTCTGAAGGCTTTAAAGTGTTATTGCTTTACAGTCACACAGTTTCAAAAGTGAGAAAATGAGAGTATTGTAGATCTGATAAGCCTACTACTTGAAAAGCAGGACACTAGTAGGCCTACTGGTTGAAAAACACCAAACCAAATTAATGTACTGAAAAGTTTAAAGTATACAGATACTTTTATATGTATAAGTAACAAGCATTCATGTGTATTGTGCTGACCACCAATTATATATTATATATATATATATATATATATATGTTATATATATATATATTATATACATACGTATATATATGTATACTATATATATTGTCATTGTGGTATGTTGTAATAGGCCTACTACTTGCAGAGCACCAACTACATTACTGCACAATTGAGCGTAAACAGTATTCAAAATGACATATGCCCTAGTGACAAAATTTCACGAATGTT
Organism: Macrobrachium nipponense; assembly: GCF_015104395.2. Taxonomy (NCBI): domain Eukaryota; kingdom Metazoa; phylum Arthropoda; class Malacostraca; order Decapoda; family Palaemonidae; genus Macrobrachium; species Macrobrachium nipponense. The sequence continues at coordinate 3,819,339 of NC_087209.1, read as the reverse complement.
GTGCGTGGGAAGATACCACACTCGTTGACCTCTGATTTTATATTTCTTTTTTTGTTTGACTTTTCTATTTGTTTGTGTGAGCGTGTGTGTGTTTTTTTTTTATCTTTTTTTTTTAGATTTTGAACCTGAGGTATGTTGGGATCACACTAGACCTTGTTACTTCGCCCACACATAAATAACTACCTGATGACCACAGTGGCCAGCAAATGGACTGTAACTGGAGATAGTTAAGTCAAAATGAAATAAAGATGGGTAATGACAAGGAACAGTGATGCCATAAGGTAAATGGAAATGAAATAAAGATGGAAAACCAAGGAACAGTTTATTTTTTCATAGAATCGTCTGTTTTTAATGTGCGTGTGTGTATGTATGTTGGTGGGTGCGTGGTTGGATGTGTGTGTGTATGTGTGTATGTGCGTGCTTGCTGGCTTGTGCTATTGTAATGAATTCTTCAATATGCCGACATCATATATATCATTAATAATCACGTACAAATTCATACCCGTGCATTTCTGAAATGTATTTATACGTTCAAGTGTTAAAAGGGGATATTCGTTTATTGATTTATTTCTTCAAGATATTTTGAGCGTAAATAATTTGGCATAAGCAGTTTGGATTATTTATATTCATGCTAATTTCGAACATCCAAATAATGAGGGTATTCTCTCGCCAGCTTTAAACCACGGCGGGAATTTAACGATGATGATAAAACCAACAGAAAAAATAAACCTTTTGTGGTGTTTATATCTGGGTGAATATTCAGTGACTGGCATCACCCTTGACAATGTTTTCCCACCAAAGTGAGAGGATATTTATGTAAGACATACATTTGAATGCACAGAAGACGCTCTCTGACAGGCAGGAGAGAGAGAGAGAGAGAGAGAGAGAGAGAGAGAGAGAGAGAGAGAGAGAATGGCCAGGTTCTTCGCCCTCTGCTGAATACATCTCTCAAAAACGAATGGCAGCGTAAACAAAACACAGCAAAATGCACCCAAGATTAGAAAACAACGGCCAATCAGCGCTCGCTCTTCCAGTGGCTGTGACGGTGAGCTCCCAAAGTAACTTGTGTAGGTTTTAATTTCGTCTCCTTTCGTCACCGTCTTTATTTAAAACCTCCTCCTCCTCCTCCTCCTCCTTCTCCTCCCCGCTGTAAATTATGATGCAGTGCTTTCGCATAAGAATCTCGTTAGCCACTTCCTCCACTTGTCGTCTAAAGGTGGCGGGTCCAAATCGCCGAATGAACGGCGATGATTAATGCGTCTTTCAAAGCCTCGGCTAAATCACCTTTTATCCTCCGTGGTAAGAACTCCCCGTGAGTGTGTGTGAGTGTCCGTTGTTCCTCTGTACCTCACCCACGACAACAAACATTCTCTTCAACACCTGGTAGGCAAGAGTTGGTTGGGGGTACCGGGTTGGATGGACGGAATTGGGGGGAGTAGCGGGGTGAGGGGGGAAAGAGCGTCTTAGATGTTACTCTGGTGCTGGTATTGCGGATGAGGACGGGGGGAGGTGGGAAGGTTGTCCTGGGGGATGGGGAGAGAGGCAAGGAAGGTGAGAGGGGTGTTAAGGAAAGATGTCTAATTTTACCTCCACTGAGTTGCCGAGGCCAGCGCTCCCGTGTGAATTATAGAAAGAATGGTGGATGTTTTTTTTTTATTATTATTATTATTTTGGTAAACACCGATTCCCCCGTTGTTCCTTTTATGCATTCTTCAAATATATCTTCAAAGGAATCAAAGAATAATCTTTATTTAATAGAACTAGGCAACTGGTAGCTTGCTCATCAGCTTGGTTGTGCATTGCCAAATGGCAATAGTGATATTAGGCTTACAGCAATGCACATGAGCCAGCTGAGAGAAAGAGAGAGAGAGAGAGAGAGAGAGAGAGAGAGAGAGAGAGAGAGTTCGGGAAGGAACGTGACATTTGTTAGAAGCCAAGGTATGTCATAAACCAAGGGAAATGTCTTAGTACTGGCGAAGTCATTTAATGAAGAAAGTCGATGTTAGATGTTATTGTAGTAAATCTAGTGATGTGAGGAGTATTCTTCCCCAGGGGAAAAATATGTGGGTGGGAGGAGGTTACAAGGCTGTGTGATTCAGAAGATAAAAAAGAAGCATAGCAAAGAAGTGAATCAATGAAACAGTATTTATCAGAACGGATTGAGAAAGCTAACGGTATCAAGGCAAAATATGTGAAATAAAGTGACAATTTTTCTTCATATGTTTAGCAAACACACATACTATATATCTATATCTATATCTATCTATATATATATATATATATATATATATATATATATATATATATATATATATATATATATAGTGTGTGTGTGTATAAACTTTTCGTGTTGCCTAGGCCTACCTCCTTCGCATTATCCATCCACAAGAAGTTTTCCCCTTCTTCCCACCCTATTGCCTGGTTCCCTTCAGAGCATGAAAAGTTCCCAAAGCCCCTCCCCTCCGCCCTTCTTCACTCCCCCTTCATCAACATAGTATACACTTCAAGGTCGAGGTTAGTTTAGAAGGAGAAATGTGTATGCTGTTCGTAGTACACTCAGCCGAGGGGAATTTAGCGTGAGGCGGGGGACTGATTAAATACTACACAAAATCGCTTTGGTGAAGAGGAGGAGGAGGAGGAGGAGGAGGAGGAGGAGGAGGCGGCAAGCTGGGGAAAGAGAGAAAGCCCAGCGAAGAGATATATTGTCTCATTTGGGAATATACTTTGTTGGGAACGATACGATCGAGGGACGTATAGCATCGAAAGCGCCAACCTGAAGCCCTCGACTGCCTTCAGCTTCGACTCGAGGTTTGATGATAACGGATCGGTATCGAACTTTGAGACTTGGTACAAAAAAAAGAAAAATACAAAAAATTACAAATTATAGCAGAAACATGCTTTAAGATATCAACTTGCATTCTCGGAGTGTCATGCTCCCTCTTCAGTGTAGTAGAGGGAAATGCATAAGGATTTCTTGGAATAATATTGATTCTCCATTTTGAGTGCTTTTTTTTGTGGGGGGGGAACCTGACGGCGATCGACCCTTATGTTGTAAGTTTTGATTTTGGGTTATTTTTTTAAACACATTCAGGAAGACTTTTATTGCTAAAGCTATTTTAGAGTTTATTAGTTTTATACCGATATAGTTTTCCGCTCTGCCGGCGCAAGTTTTAAACGCTAAGGCAGGTGAATAATATACTCGGAAAAAAAAAAATTTTCGCTCACCAGTAACTGCGAATCTCTCCTTTTTACATTTCTGTGTTATTTGGGTTTACATATTTTTTATATTCACCCGAGGAACTATAAATTAAATGAAAGATTAGATTACCTTGTGTTAATGTCTAAGTAGGGGAATATGGCTCAAATATCTCATCGAGTAAATATATGTAATACTTTCAAATTACTGGAAACTCATAACTTATTTTTACAATTCTTTTATTAATCTTTTAAATTTGGCTTTATTGGCTTTTCTCATTTTTACTTTTACGATAAGAAGTTGCAGCGTCGATAAGCAGCCAAGAATAATTTTGCGTACTTGGTTATGCATCTGTTATCTGTCTTATTGGCAGCCAAACATCCTCAAGTAATTAAAGGTTCATTACCTTTGTTTTTTCATCTTTACAAAAATAATGAAAGACGATTACCACTGAACACATTCACTCAGTATCTGCTTGTCTGCATCATTTTGTTTGTGTCCCTGCGTAAGATTTTTATTTTTGAATGATCAGAAAATTACAACTCGTTTCTCTCTTTATTTTATAACTGTAAGAAGGAAACTGTATGACCCCTCGTCGTGTGAGGCAAGTTGAACCCCTCTCAACCTTTCTTTCTTTCTTCTTCTTCTTCTTCTTCTTCTTCTTCTTCTTCTTCTTTGGGGCAATTCGCATTTCCTAACACCGTAATGTTTAACGTTTTTCCTTCATTTTAGCAAAGCGAAACTAGGTTTTTCCACATGATGTCTGTGAGTATCACCAAATGTCTTTATTTTTTTTTTCTGTTTCATTATCCCTTTGGTTTTTTTCTTTTCTTTTTTTATGCTTCTTCCAACACGGTATGCAGAAGAGACCATCACTCTAACGGTTACGGCTGTGCGATTACGTTTTTCCCTGTTGTTGTTGTTTACAAAACAACCCCCCTTCTTACAATCTTGACATCAAACAATCCCTGCCATCCCCCCCCCCCCCTTTATTATTCACTTAACTATTCCTGTCATTAGAAGCGGAGTGAGAATGGGCCATTGCCCTGGATTATAAGATAGGGCAGCTAGTTCATTGCCCGGGGTAGAATGCCACTTACGTATGCTCCTCGTGCCCTCGACTCCGGTTTCATGTCAACACGCAAGTGTCCCGGGAGGAGAAGCAAATACCCGTCAGATAAAAACAGAAGTGTCTTCTGTTTTCTAGCTAAAGTTACCCTTTCTCTTGCCCCAAAACTCAACTCTTTGGTGTGATAGCTAGCGAATGAAATAAAGTTTTGCAGGTTTGCTTTGTAATTGCTAAAACTATCTCATTTTAGTTTTCTGTAAAAGAAAATAATCGAGAAGGCTTTGTCTGTCCGTCCGCGCCTTTTCTGTCCGTCCTCAGATCTTAAAAACTACTGAGGGTAGAGGGCTGCAAATTGGTGTGTTGATCATTCACCCTTCATTCACCAAACATACCAAATTGCAGCCCTCTAGCCTCAGAAGTTTTTATTTTATTTAAGGTTAAAGTTAACCCAAGAGTCCAATTCTGGAGGCATCGCCGACACGTCTCCACTTGACCGCATCTGGGGAGCAGCTCAGCGTTGTCCGGTCGTAGCTGAGAGTTTCACTGCAGCACATCGAGATTTGACTGTACAGAAAACTCGATTGTGCCGGATGAACTTCGGCGCATTTCTCCCTTGTTTTATATTAATGCTGAAATTGCTCAAGATTTATGACTTGCCGTTTTTATTTTGGCATTTGAGGTGGGGCATTATTCATGTGCCCAAGTGATTACCCAACCTTTCGCCCCCACCCGCCCCCAACCCACCCCCATCCAATTTCATATTTCTTTATATAATTTTTTATTTTATTTTAGTGGGTGTTATGACGAAAACCTCCTGAATCACTTAACCACCTGGTGTTAAATCCACAGCGAATATATTTGTTTTGCTTGGCATTCTTTCTCTATTGCACCGTTTCTTTCTTCCAACTTTCCGTGTTTGTTTAATCGGAATCCTAGTTTATGTGGGAGAGTTTTGTGAAGATGTAATAGATTGCTCAAATACTTTGTAGACGTTTTGAGATTAATATATTTCTTCGTCTGGGAATGTTGCTGCGATGATTCTAGGTCAGTGTGTATTTATCATTTAAATGTGGTCCATGTTGTTTCTTATTTATTATATTTGTCATGGATAATTCTCTCTCTCTCTCTCTCTCTCTCTCTCTCTCTCTCTCTCTCTCTCTCTCTCTCTCTCTCTCTCAATGATTCAAGTTGAAGGTTATGAAACCAATTACCATTGTAAAGTGCGTAAGGCTATAAGAATAAGTGTGTATATATATATATATATATATATATATATATATATATATATATAAATATATAGTGTATATCCAGGAAGTTTGCCATACACATAATTATAAACAAATGCGTATTTGTGTTGTGTATATTATGTATTATCGATGTGATTAGATAATACAGTTTCATTTGCAATTATTGGATAAAGTCGATTTCCACCATTCCTTATTAACTGGTCATTTCAAGGGCTGGTAAAATAACATTTATCCTTAACTAAAACTTAACAAAAATTGCGTTGCTTATAAAGGAACTCCAAAAGTATTGAAATCTAGATGTGGATGACAATGCATGTTAACAATGAAATTATCAATAATGCTATGAAGGTGATTATCACGAAATTATTGGCAAATGTAGGGGAAGTCTTTCACCCCCGGCAACTGCGCGGTCTGACAGCATTTTTCTATTTATTATTATTATTATTATTATTATTATTATTATTATTATTATTATTATTATTATTATTATTATTATTATTATTGTTGTTGTTGTTGTTGTTGTTGTTGTTGTTGTTGTACTCCTGACTTCATTCGCTTTTGGAAAATGGGAGAAAGCTCCACCGAAACTTCAGGAAATAAATGGACTTTATACACCTGCTGTATAAATTACCTGCTCCTACGAAGAAACTAATTTGACGGATTGAGAGATTACAATAATACAAACCCAACGGCACCTAGACGGCCAGTCTGTTCACCGAGGTTTGTTTGAGAGAGAGCGAGGTCTCTCGTGAGATATTATTATTATTATTATCATTATTATTATTATTATTATTATTATTATTATTATTATTATTATTATTATTATTATTATTATTATTATTATATTATTATTATTTTATACGAACCAAATAAGAACATCTTTTCAATACAGAATCCTTTAGCATTTTTTAAAATATACTAGGAAATGTTTTAGGTATTGCCGTGAATCAGCGAAAACCAAATCACTTCTTGAAAGTCCTCAAGATTAATTAGTAAATGTCCACAGTATTTTACCGGGAAGATATTTTCGCGAATTTGTTTTTCTAGCGAATTAACGAACGCCAAATCAGCTCGCGAAGATCCACGGGAGGAACTCCCCTGTCAGATGTGAAGAAAGAGAGAGAGAGAGAGAGATTCATTACTATATATATTGATGTCCGGCAGTTGTCTCCAAACACTTTGTCTTCCAGAGAGAGAGAGAGAGAGAGAGAAAGAAAGAGAGAGAAGAGAGAGAGAGACGAGGATTCATTACTATTAATTGATGTCCGGCAGTTGTCTCCAAACACCTTGTCTTCCAGAGAGAGAGAGAGAGAGAGAGAGAGAGAGAGAGAGAGAGAGGAAACAAAAGGACTGAGCATTCCCCGACGGCTTTAACAGATGGTTTCGTGCCTTTTGAAGGTCAGATGGGCACCAGGAGCCCTTGTGCCAAGGAGGGGAATGGTATGCTTCTGTGTTGCGATCGCGTGCTTGAGTGTAATGGGTGTTTTGTGTACCTTTTATACAGGTGGTGGGTGTTATGCTTGTAATTCAGTTGGTGTGTGTACGTGTATGTATGTATAGAATATATGTAAATATATACACTCAGTATTTCATTGCATTTTCAAGGTTGCAGTAACACGTTGTATATATAAAAAATCAAAGTCACCAAATAGTATATATAATTATTATATATATATTTATATATATATATATATATATATATATATAAATACGTTCAGGGAGTACCATGATACATCTTATATGTATCATGGTACCCCCTGAAAGATTGTTATATCGCCGACTGGAGATTATATATATATATATATATATATATATATATATATATATATATATATATATATATATATATATATATATATATATATATATGCGTGTGTGTGTGTGTTTTATGCACTGCCAAAACCACACTCATGTCAACTAATACTTCGATAGCTCGAAATACTATATTAACTTTATCCAATTTCACCACGAACAAATTCGTTAATATATAATAAGAAAGTAAGGCTTATACATCTCTATTTGCCGAAACGGATTGAATTTAAACTTATGTGAAAAGAATAATAATCATTTTCTTCTTGCATTCTGAACCCCCTCCCCCAGAAAAAAAAAAAAAAAAAACATTCCCAGATGTTCCACAGCATGACATTGACACTGCACAAAAGGGGGTTTGTGTACAAGGAACTTAAAAAAAATATAAAAAAAGACGTTTTTCACGCGCCTTTGTTAGACAGTGAATTGTTTTCCTTTGTTTTATTTGGCAGACTTAATCTTCGTTATCGAAGAGATTCTTAATCTAATTTTAGAACTCTACTTTCTACGTATGGTGTTTTTGTTTGTTTTTTTAAGACTGTAGCTGATGTAATAACAAGTATCTATGTAGTTGTAAAGTTTCTCTGGTTTAACGGATTGGTAGAATTATAAATCTATGATAGTAAAATCTTCGTGGATCTTGTTTGCCCTCCCCTGGGTGATAATAGGGGAGATATGACGCAGCCACGGCTCACCTAGCACCTGTAAACCAGTTTGTCCGCCCGGGGTGTGGGGGCTAGGTTAGGGATCAGGAGGGTAGAGGAGACAGCAACGTCGAATTTTAATGATAATATATACATATATATATATATATATATATATATATATATATATATATATATATATATATAATATATATAATTTGTTATACGTAAATAATACAATCATTTATGTGTATGTATGTATGCAGTACTTATTTAAACCCTCTTTTCATATGTATATCGTATGATTTGGGATCCTTCAGTTTGACGTTAATTTTGTATACCCTCGGTTTTTTTCCCCAAAGACTGCGATATGTGATATGAGAAAGTATTTATAGATAACCATAATATATTCACTCTATCCTTTATAATAGAATACTCTTGTTGCTGTAGTATCATCGCCCTGCCGCCCATTGTTAATTTGGGACATCTTTGAATATGAAAACCCCGTCTGTGTTAGTTGTTGATACTTTGTATGGATGGGAATTTAACATAGTTAAGAGATATCACGTATTTCTCTGTATATTTCTGGTCATTGTGATGACATCACAGATATGTCCTTCTTTATGCTATCAGACGTTTGTAGGTAGACCGTGGATCTATGAAGGCGGACTTTTTTTAAATTCAAGGAATAGACAAGTAAGGTAATATACATCTTAATACGAAACAGCAGAGAAATAACTCAGAAATTAAAAAGAACGATGCTGGTGTCCCCTGGAGACAGAGGAATCGCGGGCTGGGTGTCGGGGGTATTGTCTTGCAACTCGTGAAACGACAATAAAATGACTTAACTATCTGGTAATGGTTAGGATAGACCGGCGTTGACTAAATGCTGGTTGTTGTCAAGTCAAAAGATTTAGTGTGGACTTGGTTTAGGTAAACAGATAAGGGAGTAGCTTCCCAGGTGTCGGAAAACGAGCCAGAAACAGGGATGAGTTCAGTCACCCAAACCCTGGAGAAGCATTTTCTGTTGCCGGGTTTTGTTAACTGCAAATAATAATAGGGCATATCTTACATATCTTACATCTTGTTCGGGTTGCCCAGGTCCCTCAGTGTGAGGCACCTCTAATGTCTACCAGAGAGTTGCTAGTACATCTTCCGGTATATTTTGCATCTTCCAATCTTGGATGGTCTGGGATGCAGTTTAGATATTTGTCGAGCTTATTCTTAAACACATCTACGCTCACTCCTGATATATTCCTCAGATGAGCTGGCAACGCATTGAATAGACGCTGCATTATCGATGCTGGTGCGTAGTGGATTATGTCCTGTGTGCTTTCCTATTTTTTTTTCCTGTATAGTTTTGGGCACTATTAATCACCTCTGCTTGCTCTTTCTGATATTTTTAGTTTCCATGTTTTTCTGCTATTCCTTCTATCTTGTTTCCATGCCTGAATTATCATGTAGCGTTCTCTCTCCTTTCTAGACTATATAATTTTTAAGAATTGTAGTCTTTCCCAGTAGTTCGAAGGTCCTTAACTTCTTCTATTCTAGCTGTAAAGACCTTTGTACACTCTCTATTTTGTGCAATATCCTTTTGATAGTGTGGGTACCATATCATATTGCAATATTCAAGTGGACTACGAACATATGTTTTTATAAAGCATAATCATGTGTTCAGCTTTTATTTTCTTGTTTTGATGCCGTAACAACATTCCCATTTTTGGCTTTACATTTTGCCAACAGAGTTGCTATTTGATCATTGCATAACATGTTCCTATTCATCATCACACCAAGGTCTTTAACTGCTTCCTTATTTGTGATGGTCTCATTATTAGGTCCCTTATATGCATTAGCTTTTCTTTCTCTGTCTCCATAATTTATTGATTCAAATTTATCAGAGTTAAATACCATCTATTTACCTCTGCCCAATCATATACTTTGTTAAGGTCTCTTTGTAGAGCGTTCCTATCTTCATCACAAGTAATTTCTCTACTTATTCCTTGTGTCATCTGCGAAACTACTCACTACGAATCCTTCACATTATTGTCTATGTCTTCAATCATAATAACAAACAGTATGCAGCTAACACCGTACCTTGCGGCACACGGATATTACCTTGACTTCATCCGATTTCTCGTCGTTTGCAATAACTATCTGTTTTCTGTTGTGTAAAAATTCTTTTAACCATCTTCCTACTTTATCCACGATATTGTGTTTTCTAATTTTCTTCGCTAATATATTATGGTCTACTTATCAAAAGCTTTTGCCAAAGTCTTATAAAAATAAACACATCTGTTTCTTTGCATTTCCGCTTTTCATATTTTTGAATATGTTCTCACGGTGGACTAACAGTTGGGTTTTGTGTACTTTTTCCGGGTACGAAACCATGTTGTCCTTTATTAAACAAATTATTTTTTTTTATTAAATGTTTCATAATATTTTTCTTCATTACCCTTTCATACACTTTCATAATATGTGATGTTAGACTCACAGGCCTATAATTACTTGCCTCTAGTCTTGATCCACTTTTGAAAGTAGGGGTAATATATGCTAATTTGTGCTCCTCATCAAATCTTGCCTGTTATCTACACTTTCGTTTTCTTAATAATATTGCAAGTGGCTTTGCGATAGAATGAACTACTTTCTTTAACAAAATAGCAGGAATTCCATCAGGCCCTGCAGCAGCTCCATTTTTAATTTCATTAATAGCCTGCACAATATCAGCTTGATTAATATCTATGTCAGCTAAATATTCACTATTTTTCAATCCCTTACTTCTATATCATTATCTTCATTATCTATTCTAGGGGTGAATTCTCTCTTATATCGTTCTGCCAGTATGTTGCAAATTTCCTTTTTTTCATTCGTTAATCTCCCTTCAATTCTCAGAGGGCCTATTTCTATTCTTCTTTTATTCATCTTCTTCGCATATGAGTATAATATCTTGGGGTTTTGCTTGATATTTAATAGGGTTTTTTCTTCCAAGTCCCGTTTTTCATTTTCTTTTTGATTGTATAATCTTTTGTTCTGCATTTTCTATCTTACTTTTTAGTTCTATAACTTTCCATGCATTTTTTTCTTTTGCAAGACCTTTTTTCCACTTTCTGATTTCTGGAACAAGATCCTTCTGTCTCTTGGTATGATGAATGATGTTTACTTTTCTTCTTCGGTATATATTTTTCCACTATTTTCTCCAATATTTATATAATATCTCCGTATTTACCCTTATGTCATCCACTTACGAAAAATGTTATCCCAATCTTTGTTTAATTCTTCATTAATTTCTGAACCATTTTATATTTTTTACTGTAGAAGTTGTATTTTCCTATCCTTCCCACCTTTCCCCCTTTTTCATTTCTTGCTTATCTCTATTTTCACTTGCTTTGGAATGAACTGTTAATTCTATGACATTATGGTCTGAAATATTCGCATTATAAACTATTATTTCTTTAACATAATTCATCTCGTTCATTCAAATACTAGGTCTAAAGTATTTCCTTTCTTGTTGGCAGGTGAGTTATTTGTTGAATGTTGTATTCTAGTAGCATATCTAATAGCTTTTTCAAATTGCCTCTTATCTTCTGCACTACTATTACTCTCTTTTTTATATGTATAAGTACAACCACAATCTCCTATTCGTTCTTTCCATTCTACGAAAGGAAAGTTGAAGTCACCAGATAGGAGAATAGTCAGTCCTTGTGATTTCTACATATATCATCCAATTTTTCAATTATTAAGTCAAACTCTTTAGTATTAGGAGGTCTATATATTACTATGTTCATCAATTTTTTCAGATTCAAATTCTACCGCTATAGTTCACATTCTGAGTTACTATATTTCTCATATATTTTTCCTTGTTTTTTCGTCTTTCCCTATATTGCGGTTCCCCCTTGATTTCCTATTTTTTCTATCTGATCTATAAGTTTGGAACCCTTTTATTGATCATCATTCCCAGTCTCTTGGGAACACCCTAGGCCGGTTCACTTATATTCATTATATTATTTTCTTTTCATTTTGGGCTGAAGCTTAAAGGATAAGCAGCACTGTACCAAGGTGCTTTGCAGTCTTGAGGTGCACCCAAAGAACACTTCACCGTTCAAAGATATTTTCTTAACTTTAATTTCGTGTTTTTTTTTTTTTTTTTTTTTTTTTTTTGCAATTCGTGTTCTAGATAGAAAAAATGCGCACTAGCTCCTTCTGTCAACTTGATCTGACAACAGGATTTTAAAAAGTAGGTGGGGCAAGTAACACGGCTTTGTAAGAATGAATCGAGAGTTCAACTGATGAATATTATTTTACAAACTTATCATCTTATTCCCGCTTTTTGCTGTTTTACTTAACACTTGAATTTCGGTTGTCTGTGGAAAACACTATCTCTAACTGGAGGTTTCATGTATATTTCCATGTTTGTTTAATTTTCCGTTCAATATAACTATAGCGCAGTGTAATCAATAGCAAATGATGTAGGAAGTGCCAGCAAAATAAATAACAGCATCGAATTTAATCGTTAAGGGTTTGCATTACCTTCAGAAAAAAAAGTCTTGGAACGAATTAGCAGATGAAAATCACCATAATTAATTTAAGGTAACATTTAAGTGTTGGAAGTCGATCACTAAAATAAATAAATATGTATATAAATAAATTAAAAACTAGGAAAAAGAAGGAAACCATACGTAACATATCAACACCAGGGAATTATGTAAAGCATTAAGTTTTTAAGGACAACAAGGCATTATATAATAATTTATAATTATACAATTACGAGATAAAACGTGTAGGGAATTGTCTGGAACCGGCCAAAAATGTTAGAAAAGAAAGGAATTGTTTCCGAACTTGATAAAAATGTCAGAAATTTTTAAAGCAACAGAATTCATTAGGAAAATAGTCAGAGAAATCGCCAGCGTAAGATTATCTGTCGATGAACTTTTATAATCAAACGTGAAGATCAATAGAGAGAAAGTATGAGTTGACAAATATTACCAGGGGCAGAGCACAACGACTCTGAAAGCCCAGTAATTGTTGTTCTCCGTCCTTTCAACGGTGTAATGAAGAGAATGCGAGAATGCAGTCAGTATGTAAGGCGTTTTACTGGTGTTCGCAATACAATAATAAAAAACAGCAAAACATTAAAAGAAGGTTTTGCCAACAAACACATTCATAAGCCAAGGAGAAATGCCGTGAAGGGCCACAATTCTTGGTGGTGTTTAGAGATTTGAGAATTGTAAACTCTATAAACTGGGTTTTTTGAAGACGAGCAATGGTTCGTCAGAAAATTGAACTATAAGAGGATATAGCGGTGAAGAGTATCCAATTAATTACTGAAAAATTAGTATGGCAATAAAGTTGGTTTTATCTAGTGTAATAGTACAGTCAAAGTAACTTCAGATCAAAGAAAATATGGAGGCCTTGTGAGATGAATTTTTGTCGTTTGTTTGGGTACAGGTCATTGGATGTCGCCAATGGAAAGTCAAATGGCGCTGGTTGATTTTGTGAAATATTCAGTACAGTATCTGAAGGAAGGTTATTTGACTCTTATAATTTATAATAAGGGTAAGAGTGCTTTTAAAAGAATGTCTTTTAGTATCTGAAGGAAGGTTATTTGTCTCTTATAATTTATAACAAGGGTAAGAGTGCTTTTAAAAGAATGTCTTTTATTGTTGTTGCATGAATCAGCACAAAACTCGGCTGTATATAAATTGAATATTTTCTCCAAACGGGATATGAAGATAGAGGTGCAACTGCTGAATTGCCCAAGATTGTAGACAGAGGTGGAATAGACTGACCTAATATAACTTGCCCTTGTGGCGTGGAGGTGGAATCCATTAGACATTGTTATATTAAAATAATTAAGGTTTTGAAATGAATTATATTCTAAGACTGATTTTATGTTAGTTTTACTGACAAGGAAAGAATAGGCCAGATTTAATGTGATGTTATGCAGTTTTATGTAATTACTCCAGCGTATCAGTGTTATTTTTTATTTATTTTATTTTTATTTAATTTTGAAGAGCATACACGTTGATGATGATCTATTTAAACACGTTTATTTTTAATACATGCATCCCAGTCAGAATTGTTATTTTACTATACTGCCCATGTTTTATTGATTCAGTACAATATTTTTGTACTGTATGAAACGTTTTTTGAAGTTGTCCAGCCTAGTGTAATGTACTCGCCGTTATTACTATTAGTATAGTGTAGCATTATTGTCTTTTTTGTTTATGCCTTATTTATGATATCCATATCAGAACTAATTCTGGTCCCTCTACTTTCCTTGTCGCCCTCCAGCCATCAACGTCGACCGGGGAAGAAGATGGCAGACGGCAAGAGCAGGACCCCTCCTCATCCTCATTCCAGCACGAGGACAAGATCTACCACCATCACCACCACTTCGACTCTCGACCAGCGGAGCTGACACGCCGATCCATCGAGAACAACAACGACCCGCGACTCGACGACAAATTGCAGTTGATGAATTCCCAACGACTCGACGACAAGGCTCATCAGCAGCCTTCTCTCCACCCACCACGACTTGACGACAAGATTCTTATCTCGAATGGTCCTCCTCCTCCTCCTCCTCCAGCGCTGAGCGACGACCCTACTGCGTCCGTAGTCGTCGATCCAGTCATATCGACGACGAAAAAGTCGTCGCCACCTGCAAAGACGACGCCTACGCCGCCCATGACGGCGCCCACGACAGCAACGACCACCACCACATCTCAGAACGGACCCAATTCCATAGACTACAGCAGTCCGCCGCTTCTAGAGAACGGGACGGACAGTCTCAGGTCCCTGGATAGTATCCCCTGGAATCTGGAAGGGACGGAGACCATCATAAAAAACGGGTCAAAAACGTCCATAAAAAACGGATCCGTTTCGACCGAAGAAGATGAACTCAAAAAACTCAGAGAAGAAAACAAGAAGCTGAAGGCTGCTCTAGAAGAGGTAAGGCAATGTCACTTGGTTGCAAATCTCTCTCTCTCTCTCTCTCTCTCTCTCTCTCTCTCTCTCTCTCTCTCTCTCTCTCTCTCTCTCTCTCTCTCTCTCTCTCTCTAATATGAAAGACATCAGATAACTAAAAATATAAACAAGTTTAATTTAACGTTTATACATATATTCTTTTTCTGACAATTGTTTGTCACTCAGATCTAAGCAAATATATTGATGACCTGCCTTAAACAATTTGGAGACGATTAATATAGCAAGAATCTAGCTTTTTATTAAATGAATGTGAATAAGCATTTTTTATATTCCTTCTTGATATTTCAGCAAAGTCTTAGGATTCAATGACACACATATACATAAGTATACATACATATATGCATTTGTTTGTACTCATATCAAACAAATCAAAGACAAAATACATGCATGTATGTCGTGTACACAATATTAATTATTAGAAAGCTATAAATATATATAAATATTGATAATATAAGTGCAATTTATACATAGTTCCAGGTGTACGCATAAATAATGCAGTTGTTTTAATAGTAATTTTTTTTTTTTGCTTGCAGGCAGCTGAAGTAAAACGGCCAATGGCGACAGTACCACGATGAGCGCCAAGGATACGTCCAGCGCCTCCTCACCACCATTCATGAACTCCAGCACGCCCACTCGTCCGCAGCTCCCTCTCCTAGGCAGGTAAGGGCGCGCGCACACGCAGAAATGTACACACACACACACACACACACACACACACACACATATATATATACTATATATTATATATATATATATATATATATATATATATATATATATATATATATATATATATATCTTAACCCCCCTTTTGACAAAACTACACAAATTGAAAACCCTTACCTGTTGAAAGCGGGCGCCCTCTATCTGCAAACATGTCATTAGGCTATTAAGCTCACATAAATACAAAATATACTATTTATTACCCAAAGCAGATGAACATAAAATAGAACAAAATGATTAATAAGTCATAGTGATAAAAACCCCAAGTCTGCCCCACAAAGAAAACTATTAAGTATCATTCCACTCTCCTGGCCAAGTATTCACTCCCAGACTCAAAATGTCAATTGTTACCTTGTATTAGCCAAGTTAGAGAATCCCGTCTCTAATATCATGGAATAGAACCCTTCTGTAATAAAGATATATAACACAATATTAAGTAAAGAGATACACTTCACACTTCTCTCTTTTCAAAGGCAATATTAAGTAAAGAGATACATTTCACGCTTCTCTCTTTTCAAAGGCAACTGTTTCTAAGTCATTTAAAATATGTGCCATACCTTTGAGATGGGGGTTTTCTCCCGAGACTCGGCGTTTCCTCAACCGTCCTTCTTCCTATCACAAAGGAATGTGTCTTTCCCTCAAGTGCCTCGATCGGTCAAACCTGTGACATCCGTACAAACGAATGTACATACCCACCACGCCCCAAACCGCCCCTGGCAACAGTACGGAGAGCCACCAGCTTAAAAACGCAAACGCATCAGATTCCTTCATTCAAGATGGCTGCCTCTACAGCTCACTTTGTCTCCAAGCAAGAGCAGCTGACACGATATGTAATTCACTAACACATCAATTCACACTTGTAAGATATATATATGTACACACACACACACACACACACACACACACACACACACATATATATATATATATATATATATATATATATATATATATATATATATATATATGATGTATAAGTAGTTAAACATGGAATACACATACAACTCACGTAATACTTCCTGTATGTGTATACATCATCAGCGTATATACGTGTCCACCTGGCTGTGTGTAACTCGATGTTGTAGGATACAGGTGCGAAGTACTTATTTCAAACTTAACTTGAATGCTTAAAAAAAAAAAAAAAAAAAAGTGTTCGTAACCTAGGAACTTTCTAGAGGGGAACTAGACACGTTCGTTCGTAAACTCCAACTACACATTTATCATTTTCCCCCAACGCACCACGTCCGACTTACTTTCAAGGAAACTCGTGACGCATATTTGATTTCCACTTCTAACATATCTTCAAGTTGCCAAATTTAGTGTGAGGGCTAAATCCAAAGTTAATAAAAATGTGTGCAATTGCACATGCGTGCCATATTACAGTACGCAACTTGGGATATCGAAATTTTTGCCTTTCCGTTGCATGAATTATAATCTTGCATTATGTTGTATCAACCAGACTTCTTCCTGATGCTCCCCCAACCCCGTCCCCCCTCCCCCCTTCTCTATCTCTCTCTCTCTCTCTCTCTCTCTTCTCTATCTCTCTCTCTCTCTCGCTCTCTCTCTCTCTCTCTCTCGTAAGTAGCCATCTTGCTTGGTGAGTCGTACCCGCGTGAAGTCAGATTAATCAACAGATATCACAAGTTTAACATACGACTAGAATTTGAGAAATATCTAGAAGTGTTCGTGAACTATCGGTGATAAGATTAGTGTGAAAATAGTAGGATAAAGCGTCTTCTAAGTTAGTTTATCAAGTGTAATACTATAAATCAGAACAAGATGGCAGTAAGTTCCAACTGCGGGAAGAGGTGGCGTAATTTGGCGTGTCTAGCAGATTCGCAATACGATGAGGTAGCAGGAAGGGAACTGGCATTTCTCATCTATGAAATCAGCAACAGTCCTAACCAAAAAGATACAAAAGCATTCATAGATATATTAGAAGGATATAATCCTTCAAACTGGAACAAATCTAATGAAAATATCTTGAAAATAATTGAAGAAGTTCCAAATAAAATCCAAGTGGTCAAGAGACTCATAAAGAAAATATACATAAACCAACATATTCCGACAAAGAAAATGAATAAGGTGAATCTTGTGAATATCCTAATTGATGCATTAGGAAAATAAAAGAATGCCAAAAGCATGCAAACTGTGTAAGGTTGGTATAGCATAGTCAATCCACAAAACCTAATCAGAAAATGTGCTGCATGCAACATTCCGACCCATCCACAGTGTGCTGAGGTAATACAAGATTTGAGAAAAGATACAAGAATTTTGTTTTTTGTTCAACATGTTCTATCATGGATAGACAATGTTATTAAATCAAGATGAATGTACAAATAGTTGAGGATGAAGAAGAAGAGGAAGAGGAAGAAGAAGAAGAAAAAGAAGAAGAGGAAAACGGAAGAGAAGTAAACAAAAATGAAATGACAGAAAAAAATAAGGAAAACAAAGAACAAGATAAAAGTATGGATGCAGAGATACTCATTGATACTACATATGAGGCAATAAAGCAGCATACCTACGAAGAAGAAATAAATTACGATATGACAACAGAAAAGCAAATCCCGAAGAGGCTCTACCCAGATCTATACAATGACGGGAAAGAGGAAAATATAGACAAGAAAGACAAAATCTGCAACCTTTTGAAAAGAGGGAATTGCAGATTTGGAGAAAGATGTTACTACAAACATCCTAAGATATGTCAAAACTATGAAATATATGGTAAATGTGCATACTTAGATGGATATGGGGATGATTGCAGAGATCTGCATCCAAAAATATGTAAAAACCTAAAAGAAGGAAAAGGATGTAAGTTCGACAAAAAATGCAAATATATGCACCCTGTAGCCATGAATCATAATCAAATAAATAACCAACCAAGTAATAAAATCCAAAATAAGAAAGAAACAAATAAAGAGAGAAATCAAGAATATCAGGTAAAAGAGAAAAGCAAACCACCAATGAGATATGCAGAGGTGTCAGCAAAAAATTTCAAAGCATCAGCTCCGAAATTCTACTCAAGAGATAAAGTAACTGTATTTATTATGCAAGAGGATATTGCAGAAACGGAGAAAATTGCAGATTCAGACACAAAATGAATAATTATGATGAAGGAAGATCAAATATTATGGAAAAGTTGGATTTTTAATGTCAGAAATTTCTGGAAATGAAAAAAAGAACAACATACCAGAACAGGAAAGAGACATGGGAAAATAGTTATTACTACCAGTATTAAATGAAGGAGAAAACACGCAAACCATCATAGTGATGAATGCGCAGGGTTTAGTTACGAGTAACTCAAAAAGAAAAATAGAGTACTTAGAAGAACTAACCCAAAATGAAAAGAAAATAGATATAATGAATATAAGTGAAACCTGGTATTCCCAAGAGACTGGGAAGGATGATCAAATAAAAGGGTTCCAAACTTATAGATCAGATAGAAAAAATAGGAATCAAGGAGGAACCGCAATATATGGGAAAGACAAAAACAAGGAAAAATATATGAGAAATATAGTAACTCAGAATGTGAACTAATAGCGGTAGAATTTGAATCTGAAAAATTGATGAACATAGTAATATATAGATCCTCCTAATACTAAAGAGTTTGACTTAATAATTGAAAAATTGGATGATATATGTAGAAATCACAAGGACTGGACTATTCTCTATCTGGTGACTTCAACTTTCCTTTCGTAGAATGGAAAGAACGAATAGGAGATTGTGGTTGTACTTATACATATAAAAAAGAGAGTAATAGTAGTGCAGAAGATAAGAGGCAATTTGAAAAGCTATTAGATATGCTACTAGAATACAACATTCAACAAATAAATCACCTGCCAACAAGAAAGGAAAATACTTTAGACCTAGTATTTGTGAACGAGATGAATTATGTTAAAGAAATAATAGTTTATAATGCGAATATTTCAGACCATAATGTCATAGAATTAACAGTTCATTCCAAAGCAAGTGAAAATAGAGATAAGCAAGAAATGAAAAGTGGGAAGGATATGGAAAATACAACTTCTACAGTAAAAATATAAAATGGTCAGAAATTAATGAAGAATTAAACAAAGATTGGGATAACATTTTCGTAAGTGATGACATAAAGGGTAAATACGGAGATATTATAAAGTGAGGATATACCGAAGAAGAAAAGTAAAACATCATTCATGCATACCAAGAGACAGAAGGATCTTGTTCCAGAAAATCAGAAAGTGGAAAAAAGGTCTTGCAAAAGAAAAAAATGCATGGAAAGTTATAGAACTAAAAAGTAAGATAGAAAATGCAGAACAAAAGATTATACAATCAAAAGAAAATGAAAAACGGGACTTGGAAGAAAAAACCCTATTAAATATCAAGCAAAACCCCAAACTATTATACTCATATGCGAAGAAGATGAATAAAAGAAGAATAGAAATAGGCCCTCTGAGAATTGAAGGGAGATTAACGAATGAAAAAAAGGAAATTTGCAACATACTGGCAGAACGATATAAGAGAGAATTCACCCCTAGAATAGATAATGAAGATAATGATATAGAAGTAAGGGATGAAATAGTGAATATTTAGCTGACATAGATATTAATGAAGCTGATATTGTGCAGGCTATTAATGAAATTAAAAATGGAGCTGCTGCAGGGCCTGATGGAATTCCTGCTATTTTGTTAAAGAAAGTAGTTCATTCTATCGCAAAGCCACTTGCAATATTATTAAGACAAAGTGTAGATACAGGCAAGATTTATGAGGAGCACAAATTAGCATATATTACCCCTACTTTCAAAAGTGGATCAAGACTAGAGGCAAGTAATTATAGGCCTGTGAGTCTAACATCACATATTATGAAAGTGTATGAAAGGGTAATGAAGAAAAATATTATGAAACATTTAATAAAAAATAATTTGTTTAATAAAGGACAACATGGTTTCGTACCCGGAAAAAGTACACAAACCCAACTGTTAGTCCACCGTGAGAACATATTCAAAAATATGAAAAGCGGAAATGAAACAGATGTGGTTTATTTAGACTTTGCAAAAGCTTTTGATAAAGTAGACCATAATATATTAAACGAAGAAAATTAGAAAACACAATATCGTGGATAAAGTAGGAAGATGGTTAAAAGAATTTTTACACAACAGAAAACAGATAGTTATTGCAAACGACGAGAAATCGGATGAAGTCAAGGTAATATCCGGTGTGCCGCAAGGTACGGTGTTAGCTGCAATACTGTTTGTTATTATGATTGAAGGACATAGACAATAATGTGAAGGATTCGGTAGTGAGTAGTTTCGCAGATGACACAAGAATAAGTAGAGAAATTACTTGTGATGAAGATAGGAACGCTCTACAAAGAGACCTTAACAAAGTATATGATTGGGCAGAGGTAAATAGGATGGTATTTAACTCTGATAAATTTGAATCAATAAATTATGGAGACAGAGAAAGAAAGCTATATGCATATAAGGGACCTAATAATGAGACCATCACAAATAAGGAAGCAGTTAAAGACCTTGGTGTGATGATGAATAGGAACATGTTATGCAATGATCAAATAGCAACTCTGTTGGCAAAATGTAAAGCAAAAATGGGAATGTTGTTACGGCACTTCCAAAACAAGAAAAGCTGAAAACACATGATTATGCTTTATAAAACATATGTTCGTATAGTCCACTTGAATATTGCAATATGATATGGTACCACACTATCAAAAGGATATTGCACAAATAGAGAGTGTACAAAGGTCCTTTACAGCTAGAATAGAAGAAGTTAAGGACCTAGACTACTGGGAAAGACTACAATTCTTAAAATTATATAGTCTAGAAAGGAGAAGAGAACGCTACATGATAATTCAGGCATGGAAACAGATAGAAGGAATAGCAGAAAATATCATGGAACTAAAAATATCAGAAAGAGCAAGCAGAGGTAGATTAATAGTGCCCAAAACTATACCAGGAAAAATAAGGAAAGCACACAGGACATTAATCCACTACGCACCAGCATCGATAATGCAGCGTCTATTCAATGCGTTGCCAGCTCATCTGAGGAATATATCAGGAGTGAGCGTAGATGTGTTTAAGAATAAGCTCGACAAATATCTAAACTGCATCCCAGACCATCCAAGATTGAAGATGCAAAATATACCGGAAGATGTACTAGCAACTCTCTGGTAGACATTAGAGGTGCCTCACACTGAGGGACCTGGGGCAACCCGAACAAGATGTAAGGTCTGTAAGGTAAGGTAAGGTCTCTCTCTCGTATTATTATACAGTATTTTGAGGGGTTTAGTAAAACACGGGTAGTAAAGACCGTAGAGTTAATTTTCGGGACTTTTATATTGGTTAAGTTTTGTAGTCTTTATATTATTATTATTATTATTATTATTATTATTATTATTATTATTATTATTATTATTATTATTGTTGTTGTTGTTGTTGTCTATCTCAGTCATCCTATTCGACCTGGAGGGGCATTTATGGTGTGGGGTTTCGGGTAGCATCCTGACTCTATCACTTTCCTCACAATGTGCACTGTTAATAATAGCACGCTCGTCTGCATGTTTTTGTAGGTTCTTTTTCAGGGATCTTGGGATCCTTCCTAGTGTTTCTATGAGTATGGGTGCTATTTCCACTAGAATATCCCTTAACCTTCTTATTTCCATGTTCAGGTCTTGATGCTTTATCCATTTTCTCTCATCTTTCCCATCTACTTTGGTGTCCCGTGGTACTGCGACGTCAGTGAGTGATACTTTCTCTGTCAAATATCAGCCCAATCCTTAATTATTGGGGCATTCAGTTAATACATAACTCAATAATTTATGCCTAGGAAAGGTAACCACAGACAATAACAACAGAGAGAACTGTATACAGAGGTTACTAATGTAGTGCCAGATTCCACAGAAACCCGATAGGAAGCACCTGCCATAACTGTATTGTCAAGTGGCTTCTGAATACGAATAGCGAAGGTGATGTTTGACTTATAAACCATAATATTATTATTGAAATTTACGGAATCTGATGTTATCAGGGATAAAATGTAAACTAAATGAAGGTTTGCCTTATGGCCTCGCTAATTTCCCTTCCATTGATAACTTATCACTTGCTAAAATAATCGAACTTCGATTTGTCTTTATTTACGATCAGTATGTAATTATGATATTTTGCGACTTTTTTTATTTCTCATCGTTATAACTTATTATTATTATTATTATTATTATTATTATTATTATTATTATTATTGTTGTTGTTGTTGTTGTTGTTGTTGTTGTTAACTGGGTTTCGACTTCCGTTTAACTAGAACAAATTCCTTCCAAAAGTAGCCATCCCTTGGCGAACATTGTGAAAAATTCTCTCTCTCTCTCTCTCTCTCTCTCTCTCTCTCTCTCTCTCTCTCTCTCTCTCTCTCTTAAAACACACAGACACACATAACAGACACCATCATTCAGGATGACAAGACGTTTATTTCGTACCCCGAAATCAAGGACTAGGGTACATGTGAGTAGGTACGTAAGGTCTCTCTCTCTCTCCCATGCCTATGCAATGACGAGATCCTGTTTTATTATGTTTTTGCTTGAGAGTAACTCTTGCTATGTTTTTATCTCCCGTCTTAAGCTTCCGGCAACTGCCCCTAATCTTTGAAATCTCCGACATACTGGCTCACCGTTATTTTCACTCTCTCTCTCTCTCTCTCTCTCTCTCTCTCTCTCTCTCTCTCTCTCTCTCTCATTCAGTGTCATGGTTTTAGGGGAATTTTTGGCCCTTATGCCTCTTGTTATGTTCATTTTATTCATAAGCATTCACGCTTGTCTAGTTAAATGTAAAGATTTATATGTATAATATACTATATATATATACTATATATATATATTATATTATATTATATATATGCTATATTCTATGTTATATTATATCTATAGATATTATAGATATATATATATATATATATATATATACATATATATATATGATATATACTATATATATGATATATAATGTATGTGGAATAAATATACAGGTTACCAGAGTTTGTTATCTCTGGAGGGGATTTTTCAAATATTGACATTTAATCCAGTTGAATATTCTATACCCTTACATTTTTAAACCAGTGTATCTTACTAAGGCGAGCTATAAGATTTGGTAGTTGCCTGAGGGGTCAGAAAGGGCAGGATGAATGTCAGCCTTTCCTTACACGTCAGAACGCTCAGTCTTGCAATAGAGCTTTGACACAGACCAGGGATATTCTCTCTCTCTCTCTCTCTCTCTCTCTCTCTCTCTCTCTCTCTCTCTCTCTCTCTCTCTCTCTCTCCTCAGCGGGATGTCTGATGTATATCTCTTGGATATTTGGGACGACCGACGCAATTGGTTGCTTTAGCTTTCTGTTGTTGTATGCTCTTTGCTACCTTTGAAATAACCATCCTTTGGAAGAAACTCTCTCTCTCTCTCTCTCTCTCTCTCTCTCTCTCTCTCTCTCTCTCTGGGGCTTTTCTTTCTCAGAAGATTCCCGCATTACGAGAAATTGCGTATCAGTGTCGCGACAGATTTTTTTTTGTCCGGTTTGTGTATACACACTCAGGCACAGACACACATACGCTATGTATATGTATATATGTTTTTGTGTTTGAAATTTGTTTCTGTATGACATGCAGGTGTGAAAATCATTTTGTAAGACCCTACTTTAGCAAGCAAAAAAAAAAAAAAAACTATTTACACACCATCCCAACTTTACCCAGCCATGGTGCCATACACTCGTACGTAACGGACCCTGCCTGCCTGATCTTTGTTTACCGAACGTGTATGCAAGATTTACTCCGGGCCTTTTAACGGAGTCTTAAAATGGACGTCAGCGGGTGAATGAATACTGACGTCCTTGGCAAGGCTCGCGGACTTCAATGGAAGTTCTCGAACTATATTCGTTAGCTGCTGCAACTCTCACGTCTTTCGTGATTTCCGATTGTGAGTTTGCCACTCGTCAGCGAGAGATGAATCTCTCTCTCTCTCTCTCTCTCTCTCATCTCTCTCTCTCTCTCTATATATATTATATATATTATATATTATATTATATATAATATATTATATATATATATATATATAATATATATATAGTGTATGTGTGTAGGTATGTATATATTTATGTATATATGTATTAACCTAATTCTTTCATTTCTTCCTCCTTTCAGACCTCCGAGCGTAATTCGTCTGTACTGTCTTTTTTTTCCCTTATCTTACTTCTCTTTTTTACTTACCTCTCTCTCTCTCTCTTCTTCCTCCTGTACCTCATCTTCCCTTCTCCCTTCCTCACACCTTTTCCCTCATTTCACTTCTCCTCCGAATCCTCTCCATTGCCTCCTCATTTCTCACCTCTTCCAGGGCTCATCTTACCTCTCCTTACTTCTCTTCTAATTTTTCTCCCCTCACTTTTCTTACCTCTCTTCTAGTTGATTACCTCCCCTGTCCTCTCCTCCTGCCGTCTCCTTTCCTGAACTTCTCCTTTTCCCCTTCTCACGCCTCTAATCAAATCATCAACTTATTCTGTCTCTTTCCTAAGCTTCTGTTCTCTCATTCTAACGCCTCTACTCAAATTGTCATCTTATTCTTTCTCTTCTCCTCATCCTTTCTACCTCTCTCTTCCCACGTCTCACTCCTCCTCTCCGAATCCTCTCCATTACCTCTCGAGCTCCCATCATCATCATCATCATCATGGCCGGATCTCATGGCCTAATGGCACCGTCTAAGTGATAGGTGTGACAACCGCGTATTTAGACACTCTGGGTCTCTCCTCCTCATTCTCTCGGGGCAGCAGTTTGTCATCCCGAAAGGCAGGAATCCGTCACCCGCTCAGATACAGTCTCAAACGTTGTAGACGCCTCCCTGCCAAGTTTTAGAAGAAAAAATAAAAAATAAGAAGAAAATGAAAATAATAATAAGCCACGAACCACCATAGCTTGATAGCTTTAGCGCGTTCCCGAGGTAGGTAGGTAGGTCTCTCTCTCTCTCTCTCTCTCTCTCTCTCTCTCTCTCTCTCTCTCTCTCTCTCATTTTTCATCAGTAACCCTCATATGTTTGTTTGAATCTCTCTCTCTCTCTCTCTCTCTCTCTCTCTCTCTCTGTTTGATAACGATGATTTGCGTTGTCAGTCGAGGAGGGGCCGTTTCTCCCCCGGGGGGAGGGGTATAGGGGGAGGGAGTGTGACCCTAGTTTATTTCATGGGAGGTTTTTCTCGCTGGAGGCGGCTTGAACGGCCAATGGAGGCGATAAGGGAATTAGCACAGGTCGCATTCTATTAAGGGGATTATGGTAACGGCTGCCATGCCTGAATACAAGGCACTGGCCGTTGGTGCGTTGGCGTTTGTGCTTGTGTTTGTGTTTGTGCATGTGCTTCCTTTTGGTGGCAAGAGAGCAGGGTGAAGAAGAAAATCAAGGAAGGATTATGTGTTTGTATGTGCTTTTGTTTTGATGGCTGAGGAGCAGGATGAAGTTATGATTCAAATAATGATTGTGCTTGTATGTGCGTTTGTTTTGGTGTCTAGGGAGCAGGATGAAGTTATGAATCAAAGAAGGATTCTGTGTTTGTGTACATGCGTTTGTTTTGATGGCAAAGAAGCAGGAGGAAGGTTTAAATCAAGGAAGGTTTGTGCTTTTGTATATTAGTTTACTTTGATTGCAAATGAGTAGGATGAAAAGGGAAATCAAGGAAGGAGTATGTCAGTGTTAGGGAGAAAGCAAGCTGTAATATAGGAAGTACGGAAGCATATTCAAGCAGTAAAGAAGATGCAAGTAAATGAGGCAAGGAAGTAGAGATAGGGATGAGCAATAACGATGAGGAGAAAAGGAAGGTAACACCAAATAAGGGAAAAAAATCAGCGAAAGAATAATGATAAGTTAAAATCAGAGAAATATAAGCAGCAAATGGGAAAGATGGAAGAAAAGCAGTGAAAGA
>NC_087209.1:3780241-3787741 GCF_015104395.2 Macrobrachium nipponense | reverse complement strand
AACAACTGATAAACAACTTTGTTGTTTCAATGCACCGAGGTGATATTTCAACTAGGTTAAGGATAGATTTTTTAAAAGTAAACAACTGATAAACAAGGTTTGTTAGTTTCACTGCACGAGGGATATTTCAACTTAGGTTTAAGGTAGATTTTTTTTTAAAAGTAAACAACTGATAAAAAACTTTGTTGTTTCAATGCACCGAGGTGATAATTTTCAACTTTTTTAAAAGGTTAAGGATAAGAATTTTTTTTTTAAAGTTTAAACAAAAAACTGATAAACAACTTGTTGTTTCCAAGCCAAAAGCGAGGTTGTTAATTTCCAAACTTATGGTTTTTTTTAAAGCAATTTGATTTTTTTTAAAAAGTTAAACAACTGATTTAAACAAACTTTGTTTTTTGTTTTTCAATGCACCTGAGGTGGGGATATTTCAACTAGGTTAAGTCATAGAAATTTTTTTAAAAAGTTTAAAACAAAAAACTGATAAACAACTTTGTTGTTTCAATGCACAGACGGCTGATATGTTTCAACTAGGTAAGGATATGATTTTTTTTAAAAAGTAAAAACAATGATTTAAAACAACTTTGTTTTTTTGTTCTTGTTTCAATGCAGCGAGGTGATATTTCAACTTAGGTTAAGCATAGATTTTTTAAAAGTAAACAACTGATAAACAACTTTGTTGTTTCAATGCACCGAGGTGATATTTCAAGTGAGGTCACATCCTGTCAACGAGGTCTTTTTACTGTTGTTTTATTTCCCTTGATATTTCAATTAGGGTCACGTCCTGTCAACGAGGTCGGTTTACTGGCGTTTTATCCCCCGGTTTTATTTTCAATTGTTCCGTTTCACGAGCCTCCTCCTCCTCCTCCGTCCCGTTGCCAAGGGGTGTTTCGGTGGGTTTAATGGGCGTGAAGATTTTGGATGATTTAAGAGCTGACGAACGCCTGAAGTATTCATACTCTCTCTCTCTCTCTCTCTCTCTCTCTCTCTCTCTCTCTCTCTCTCTCTCTCTCGATGGTATCGTAAATTTCTTTTTCCGTTCGTAAATTCTAAATAGCCATACGAGAGTAAAATAATAACGCCCTCTATTTATATATTTGTCGTTATTAATACCGTTATTTTAACGCTTTCAAGATTGCGTTATTTTATCAACAATATACTACTTTAAGATGTGCATTATTTTATCAATCGTACGATTTTAGAAGTGCATTATTTTATCAATTGTACGACTTTTAGATGTGCATTATTTTATCAAAAATATACTTCTTTTAGATTTGCATTATTTTATAAAAAAAATATACTACTTTTAGATGTGCATTATTTTATCAAAAATATACTACTTTTAGATGTGCATTATTTTATCAAAAATATACTACTTTTAGATGTGCATTATTTTATCAGAAATATACTACTTTTAGATGTGCATTATTGTATAAAAAATATACTAGTTTTAGATGTACATTATTTTATCAAAAATATACGACTTTTAGATGTGAATTATTTTATTAGTCATACGACTTTTAGATATTATATAGCATTGTTATCTTCACAAAAAAGCATACCATCTTTTTGCCTTTCAATCACAATTCCTTATCTTTATTGCCTTCCATACCTTCAATACGGTGTCCTCATTAATTATTTCTATTTTCGAAAAAGTTATCTTAATATCCTAAAGGTGACATTAGAGATAATAGCTTGTTTACTCCCCTCTAGATAAATCTGCTGTCCAATTTACCTGATATATCTCAACCGCCCTTTCCTTGTTTGTATAGATACATTTTGTGCGCGTTTTGTTTCTATTTTAATTTATTAGCAAGTCAGTGGCCTCTGTTTATCCTGCAAAAATTTTAAAATTATACTAAGGCTGATATATACTAACTTGAGTTGACTATACCTGAATATATAGAATTATCCAGTTTGATTCCATCTTTCTCTGCCTGGTGATTTCATTTCACATTAAAATTGCGGTGATTTTCATGCTCTTTCCATAAAGTAATCTTTAAGTTTGTTTGTTGTTGTAGTATGTGCTGTAATCGATCTGCTTTCTTAGCATTTGTTACGTATTGGTCATATAGTATTTACCACATATATAGGTCTATACACACACACACACACACACACACACACACACACATATATATATATATATATATATATATATATATATATATATATATATATATATATATTTAATTATTTATATCGATCATGCATGATTAATGTCGACCAATAAGATCACGTACTTTATTTTACAGAAGAGTTTTTAGAATTCATAAATTAGATTAATTCTCTTATTATTATTATTATTTATTATTATTATTATTATTATAATTATTATTATTATTATTATTATTATTATTATTATTAACAGTAGTAGTAGTAGTAGTAGTAGTAGTCCTCTTTTTTCACATATCGACAATTATTATCATGCACTATGTATGTAGCACTTATTATTATTATTATTATTATTATATTATTATTATTATTTAGTAGTTATTATTATTATTATTATTATTATTATTATTTATTATTATTGAACCAAGAAACCCCTGTAACGAGGCTATAATATCAAGAATTAAAAGCCACAGTTATGATGAAAATACATATTTTTACTACTTCTGTAACTTTTATTTCTCATTATTATTATTATTATTATTATTATTATTATTATTATTATTATTATTATTATTATTATTATTATTAATTATCATTATTATTATTATTATTATTATTATTATTATTATTATTATTATTATTATTATTATTATATATTATTATATTATTATTATTATTATTATTATCATTATTATTATTAAAAGTAATTGCTGCCTCAGCTGCATTAATTTTATATAAGTTGATGAGAAATCAATAATTAAGAAAATAGAGAAGAACCTATATAAAATTAACGCTGCTGAGACAGCAATTACTATTGATAAAATATGTTTAAAAGAGGGTTTACTTCCAGCATATTATTATTATTATTATTATTATTATCATTATTATTATTATTGAACCAAGTAACCTCTGAAACGAGACTATGATATGGAGAATTAAAAGCCACAGTTATGTTAAAAATAAATATTTTTAACACTTCTGTAACTTTTAATTCTCGTTGTTATTATTATTATTATTATTATTATTATTATTATTATTATTATTATTATTATTATTATTATTATTATTATTATCAACCATGAGTTTGAAGAGATATTGGATACTGCTGACAACTCAGAAAAAGGAAAGCCTAGTAGCAAAGGAATGAATTGAGAGAGAGAGAGAGAGACAGAGAGAGAGAGAGAGAAGAGAGATGCCAGGAGGAGGAGGAGACGAGAAGGAGAGGAGAGTTAGAAGAAGGAGAGACGGGATAGAGAAGAGGAGAGGGAGGGAGAGAAGAGAGAGAGAAATACGAGTATCTTTGATGATGCGCCTCATCTTGATTTATCAAAGGCCGCCATCACTGATCTTATTACCCGGCGGGATGACGATATTGACTTCAGCTCAGGCCAATGAAGTTGTTAAACCGCCATCATGCATAAGTGAGAAGAAGAAGAAGAACAGTTGCCAAAGGCCGCCAAGCTGTTTCTTAGTAGTAAATCGCTTTTATTTACAGTGGGGAAATGCGAAAAATAAAAATTTACTCTCTCTCTCTCTCTCTCTCTCTCTCTCTCTCTCTCTCTCTCTTTGAGTGTTTGGGGGTATGTTTGAAAAATGAATGTTGGAAATGTCATAAATTATTTTTTACTTGTGCTGTATGGTTAGGACATGATGCGGAAATCCAAAATCAGTGTTGTTTCGAGTCTAACTTGGGTTAAGGTTATAATGTATATAGTAATATGATATATTATCCTGTTTTTAGAATAAACGCTGAATGGCCTTTGCTGCCCCAGTGCTTGGTGTTACACATAAACTTTATAAAACCAACCAACCAACTAACCAACCTGTTTTTAGAAGGTAACTATTGTCAAATTCTTGAGCATCATAGAACTGTTATGTGAAATATCAAGAGAGAGAAAAACCGTTCCAATACAATAAATGTCTGTATAAGGCTGCCTACTTATGAGTATGAGAGCGATTTTTTTTTATTTTTTTTTTTTTTTTTACATTAAGACTCTTCGCAATAACACTGGTCACTGATGATGGCCTTATTGCAAAGGGATGAAGATTTTGGATGCAAGACATTTGCATTATTATGTGACTTTTTGGGTAACAATTTTCTAGGAAGTATTTTATGCTCTTTTCCATTTCCTTTTTAAGAAAAAGCCAGTATTTTCTTTATGTTACTCTACTACTACTGCTACCACCATTACTACTACTTACTACTACTACTGCTATCAACAGTACTACTAGTAATAATAATGCAACAACAATCTCAAAGACTGTTACTAATAGTGAAGAAACTACTTGTAAGAGTAGCGGCTATTTCTGCCATTACAACTTGTAACTGCTACTATGGCTGATTCACTTAAGGTACATTCTCAGTGAGCCTTATGCCTACGAGACGTTTGTTTGGCGGCCTCTGATTGGCTGGTACCGGGAGGCAGGCCGCTTGCTCAGTGTCTCATTATTTTCGTCTGCTGCTCAGAAAACTAGCAACATGTTTTTATTTCTTCATTTATGCCACAGGAAGATAAATATTATATATATATATATATATATATATATATATATATATTATATATATATATATATATATATATATATATATATATATCGGTAAATAGTACTAAATACTGATTGTATTATATATTGTAACTATTTTAGTGCATACGCTCTTTCAGAGTTTAGCACCGCAAAAATGAAATTTCTTCTTTCAAGCGCTTCTCCGCGTGACTAGGTTAATGACGCTACGAGGACTAGCCATGTTTATTTGATTGTTTTTCCCACATAAAGAATTTTTATGTTAAATTTAGCCATAGTTGAAAAATAATCGTAATTTCTTATTATTTTTCTAAAGAAATTTTAATATTCTATTTAATTTTCATAATGAAACATAAATCGTTCGACACGTGAGACTGAAAAAGCAAGAGAGAGAGAGAGAGAGAGAGAGAGAGAAAGTGGTGAGTGACGAAAGCAAAAGCTTCATCAGATCTCCAAGTCGTGTCCCCTGTGCCAGGTAAGCGAGTGCAAGCAGTTGTATAAAAGTCTTCTCAAAAGCAGAATGATTCGCTACATAATAAGACTGATTCTTCATTTTTTCTTCTCATATCACAAACATCTAAAATCTGAAAGCACCAGCATATTCAAGGTGAATTTATTGTATAAAAACACAATTTTATATCATCGTGATCGAATGAATGATGGAAAATCCGATGATAAGTAAAAACAAGTAATTCCTTTGTGTTTATCGTATTGATTTCAGGTAATCATGGTTTAGTTTTACAATTAACACCGAATCGTTAGGTGTCACCCAAACTTTCCTTTCTCGTGCAAAAGCTGAGATAAATGAAAAAATAAAAACATATTGTTAGTTTTCTAAGCTGCAAATGAAAATATGAGACACTGAGCGACCGCCTACTCCCGGTACCAGCCAATCAGAGGCCGCCAAACAAACGTCTAATAGGCCTAGAGCTCCTCCCCTAGGAATCTACCTTAAGTGAATTAACTAAAGGATTTACTTTAAAACTCTTAATAATGTGATTCCTCACGTCAGTCATGTTTATTACTATTCTTTATTTATCACTCATTTATTGTTTATTATTTATTAATAGATGTTATATAACTGTCACTGCAACTAGCATAGGAAGATATGAGTAACTTTAGCGTCACAAAAAAGTTACTGAAAACCTCCTTTGATAAACGAAGTCTCTCTCTTTCTCTCTCTCTCTCTCTCTCAACAGCTCGACGGAGAGGGAGGTTCGGGAGGCCAGGAGGGCGAGGTCCGGAGGCTGAGGGAGGCGCTGACGAGGCTGCAGGCAGACCACCACGAGCACGTCCAACTCCTGGAGATGCAGGTGAGTTGATTAGAGAATTTCTAGGGGGGGGGGGGGGGGGTGGGGATGATAAGAGAAGGGGGAGGAAGAAGAAGAGGAGGAGGCGGAAGAGAAGGAAGAAGAAGAGGGAGAGGAAGAGTAAGAAGAGTGGAAGGAGGAGGATGAGGGAGAGGGGGAGGAGGAGAAGGAATTGAAAGAAGAGGAGGAGGAGGAAGAAAAGGAGGTAGAGTAAGAGGAAGGAGAGGAGGAGGAGGAGGAAGAGAAAGAGGGAGAGGGGGAAGAGAAGAAGGAAGTGGAAGAAGAGGAGGAGAAGGAAGTGGAAGAAGAGAAGTAGGAAGAGGAACAAAAGGAGGTAGAGGAAAAGGAGGAGGAGGAGGAGAAGGAGGAAGTGGAAGAAGAGAAGTAGGAGGAGGAAGTGAAAGAAGTGAAGTAGGAGGAGGTAGAGGAAGAGGTGGAGGAGTAGGAGGAGAAAGAGCGGGAGGAGGAAGAAGAGGAGAAGGTGGAAGAGGAAGAGGGATGAGTAGGAAGAGGAGGAGGAAGAGGAAGCGAAGGCAAAGGTAGGGGGGGGGGGGGAGAATGCCTTGACGAAGCAGAGGATTCCGAAGAGGTCTTTATACTTTAGTCTTTACCTGACGACGACGGCGTCTTGTTCCTTTTCGCGAGGGATATTCTCTAATGCCCGGGGCAAAATCCCACCGATACCCGATACCCGAGTGCCCGGTTTCACTTAATGGGTCCAAAAGCTCGGTTCGGATAATCTCGGATCGCTTTCGATCGGGGCGCTGGAGATCGGGTGGAGATCACGTTGCGATCTTTCCCCCTGGGGGCTGGGGGGGACGGGGGGATTGAATGGATGTGTTACCATGTGGTTATACAGACATGTAGGGATATGAGTGATTGGACAGCCCATGTGGGATGGGGAGGGAGTTGGGAATTGGATGGATATGGTACCATGTGGGTATGTGGTTATATAAGTATGTGGGGTTATGATGGGGTTATGAAACATTGGGCATCCGTGTGGAATGGGGAGGGGGGGATTGGATGGATATATTGCCATGTGGTTATGTGGTTATGCAGGTATGTGGAGATATGAGCGATTGGGCACCCCATGTGGAATGGGGGGGGGAGTAGGTGGGGAGAGGAATTGGATGGATATGTTAGCATATGGGTATGTGGTTATGTAGGTATATGGGGATATAAGCGATTGGACAGCCCATGTGGACAGGAAACTGGATACCATTATTCATGGTGGGGCACTCTGCTGTGGCGGGAAATAATAGGTAATAATCTTCAACTATACATATTAGCAAAGTTCTAATTACCATTTTTATGTTTTGACAAATAAAGGTTTGCTCATATACATAGTTATGGATTTTTACTTATGGATACCATTTCTGTCTTGAGGTGTGAATGAATTAGGAAAAAAGCCCAGTGTCAAATATCAAAGAAAAACATTTCCGTCAAAATTTTGATGAAAGGTTGGCGTTAATTGTAGAAAGGAGGAAGTTTGAGGGTAGGAAAATACCTTTCCATTGTCAAAACGAAAAACGTTGTTGCCGGAATTCGAAACAGG
>NC_087209.1:3765241-3770241 GCF_015104395.2 Macrobrachium nipponense | reverse complement strand
TAATAATAAATACTAATAGTGATTTTACACACACACACACAATTTTGATACACGAGATAGATAAAAATAGTAATCGGCTACACACAAACAGCTCCTAATAATAATTGCAATAATAATACTAATATGACCTGATCATTTAGGAATGCAGTCACGTGACACAACCCTTCCCCCACCACCACCACCACCACTACTCCACCCACCACCTTCTCCACATGTGATCCAAGTATTTTGTTTACATTGCTAATTAGTTTCGCGTTGACGTCGGTATTTACCTGAGTTAATTGAGGCCCTTAGTCTCTGTATTAAATTATCAGGGTTCTTCGTCACCTGCCTCCTCAGTTTATTCAGTAAATATTTACGTCTTGACGGTTTCGACTTTCAGAATAATTCTTCCCGAGGTAAAACTTTATATACCTTTCTCGGTTCAGTAGTTAACAAGCAGGCAGTCTCGTTTCTTTATTGGCCTCTTGTTCAGCCTCCCACAATTGTTTATAAGGTTTTCTTTAAAAACAATAAAAAAAAAACAACTTTCAGTTGCTTTTAAAGGCCGAGTTGGACAGAGGATTATAATTTTAGTGATAGCATTAATAGCACCATTAACTCAAGAAATCTTTTGGCGTATATTCTGAAAAGGACACCATATACTAAGTTTTGTTCACCATTTATTATTCTGTGGCGCATTAATAAGTTCTTTCTATCGTTTTATATGTGTATATTTATACAAATAAATATATATATACATATATATATATATATATAGAGAGAGAGAGAGACAAGAGATAAGAGATAGAGAGACGAGGAGAGAGGATTGGGACGAGAGATGAGAGAGAGAGATTACTTGCTCATACCTAATGCACATATTCGCCAAAAGTCAACGCCGAATTTTCTTAGGAATGGATCAGCATTTTTTTCCATTAGTCATGCGTTGAATTGAATTATTTATGTCAGCCATAATCTCTTCTTCTTCAGTCATCACCTAATTTTAGGAATTGTTCATCAATAACTTAATGACGTTGTAATTAGCAAAACCTTTGATTCATTATAACTGTATTTGCATTATTTATCCAGAACTTAACTTTAATTCTCTCTAAACACAACCTCATCAGGACTTGAAACCCTAATATCTAACTTTCATTAATGTTAAATTGGCCTTCATGAATCCAACTTTCATTACTATTAACTTGGCCTTCATTAATCGTATGAAAACTTCACCTGTCTTTAATTTACCATAACTTCAATCTACTTTCATTGACCAAAACCCGGTATCTTTCCACTTTCATTAAGCAAAGCTTAAATATACGCAACTTTCATCCATATTGTCAAGTATCATATAGCAATTGCATTTACCCATATACATATATATGTGTGTGTGTGTTTATTTATGTATTTAGTTATATATTTATTTATGCACAATTTTACTAAATCCTCTTCTCAATAACTAAGACATAACTTCGATTCAGTTTGCTGAACCATAACACAGCATTTCCTTCTTTAACGATAGAACATATCATCTCATTTTGGTTGTGACGCGGCCTGTAGGCAATCAATCAAAAACTATATTTTATATTAAAAAAAAAACTTTCCAGTGAACGCAACATAATTTCAAACACCCCCAATGTCATCTTTATCATCATTTTAGTCACTACTATAGTAGATTCACATCAACCGCGCATTTGATGTCTAGACCAGTCCCTTACGACGCTCCTGATTGACTGTTGGTAAGACAATCACAGGGCTGGAAACCCTCAGTCTCTCGATAGAGTTCACATAGGCAGGATGTATATTCCACCTCTCCTGAAAGACTTATTCCTCAGGAGAGGTGGAACATAGAACTCTCGAGAGATAATGTGAGTTTCTAGCCCTGCGATTGGCTTATCAACAGCCAATCAGAGCGTCGTAAGGGACTGGCCTAGACATCAAATGCACGGTTGATGTGAATCTACTATATAGTTCGCTAATAGCCGTGACAATGATGTTCCCCATGAGCTCATCACGTGACGTCAGATTCGGTAGACTTTTTCTTAAGTGAATAGCATGTTTTTTGGGGGGTGGGGGGGAGGGGGGGGGGGGGGGGAGGGGGAGGGGTAGTGGGACAGCATAGGTTTAGGCTAAATCCGCTGGCCCGCGGCGGTGTCGCTCTCAACATCGTTCGTGACTTCATCGATAAGAACGTGTGTGAGCGAATGATGAAGCCATTTTAGAAACCTTGGTCCCTGTTTTTTTTTTTTTTTTTTTTTTTTTTTTTTTTTTTTTTTTTTTTTTAGGGGATCTGGGGTCGGTTGTAATTGTGGTCAAGCTGCCGTTCTATGGGTAAAAGATTTTAGAAACCTTGGTCCCTGTGTGTGCGTGTGTTTTTTTTTTTTTTTTTTTTTTTTTGTTTTTTTTTTTTTTTTTTTTTTTTTTTTTAGGAGATTTGGGTTGGTGGTAATGGTGGTCAAGCTGCTGTTCTATGGGTAAGAGGTTCCTATACGTGCTGTGATTATCGGTAGTTGAATAGTCAACGGTTTAAGGTATTTGTATGGAAAATAGGCTTTTGTATGTTTTTTGTCGTTATTATTAATGAGTTTTTCATGTAAATTCAATGTTTTATACTTTTTGTATAGCCAATTTTTTCTTGAATGGGCTATAGGTATTTTTGGTATTATAATTTTATATAGTGAACGTATAAATCTTAGTGCTACTTTCAAATTATTTAGGCCTTTCAATTTTACTTCCAGAAGAATATATCGAAGTTTAACCCCAAAACAAAGTGAATAATACCTTGATGTATAACTTCGAAAATCCCATCTTTAGAAAAATGAATCCCCCCCCCCCTTTCTCTCTCTCTCTCTCTCTCTCTCTCCTCTCTCTCTCTCTCTCTGATGGCCATTCATTGGCAAGTATTTCCTTCTGACATCCATTCGAACGATATTTCCGCGCTTGCGTGCGGGCGGGCATGATGTTGTTCTGGCGAAGAAAGACAACGTCTGCATTCCACTCAGAAGAGACATCTCAAAACTGTGTGTCATGCGGGACAGGCAACAACAAATTGGAGGCTGTTGTTGTCTGACGTCTTGTGTGTAGCATTTTGTTTCAGACTTCGGGAGTATTATTATTAGTTCTCTGCAAAAGAAAACTGTCGAGATGGCCCTTTTTCTCTCCGTCCTCAGATCTTGAAAAACTACTTAGGCTACAGGGCTGCAAATTGGTATGTTGATCATCCACCCTCCAATCATCAAACGTACAAAATTGCAGCCCTCTAGCCTCAGCAGTTATTATTTTATTTAACATTAAGGTTAGCCATGGATCCTGCGCCTGGCGTCGCTATAGGTGCTAGCAACGCAGGCCACCACCGGGCTGTGACTGAAAGTTTCATGGGTAGTGGCTGAGAGTTTCATACAGCATTATACGCTGTAGAGAAAAGTCGTCGGCACATTTTTTGCTTTTTTATTTGTTTATTTATTCATTTATTTTCATTATTTTTCTTTGTTTACATCTGAGGAGAATGATCATTCGAGTGGTGCCACGTGAGCAAGAACTTTGTAATTTTCAATTTTAACACGAATATCTTGACTAATTTTTGGCGTAGTTTGGTGATAAATTAGCAAAAAATGTTAAATTTTGGCCGTTAATATCGGCTAATGTTAGGCAAGGTTTGGTGAGATGTGTTGAATTCTACTCCAAATAACGACTAAATGTTAGGCAAGGTTTGGGTGGAATGTGGTTTAATTCTACTCTAAAGAACGGCTGATGTTGGCAAGGTTTGGTGAGATGTTTAATTCTACTCTAAAGAACGACTAATGTTAGGCAAGGTTTGGTGAGATGTGTTTAATTCTACTCTAAAGAAGACTAATGTAGGCAGGTTTTTAATTTTCCTACTTTAAAAGAACGGACTAATGTTAGGCCAAGGTTTGGTAGAGTGTTTTAATTCTACTCAAAGAACGACTAATGTTAGGCAAGGTTTGGCTGAGAATGTGGTTTAATTCTACTTTCCAAAGAAAGACTAAGTTAGCAAGGTTTGGTGACAAAAGTGTGAGAGATGTTAAATTTTGGCCGCTAATATTGACCAATGTTAGACAAAGTTCGGTGACAAAAATATGAGAGATGTTAAATGTTTCCGCTAATGTCGACTAATATTAGGTCAACTTTGGCGAAAAGAATTGTGAGAGAAGGTAAATTTTGTCACTATATTGACTGATGTTTGACAAATTTTGGTGACTAATGTTAGTCATAGTTTGATGACAAAGAGATTGGAATGTTGAATTTTGCTGCTAAAATTGACTAATGTTAGTCAGAGTTTGGTGACAAAATGGTGAGAGATGTTAAATTTTGCTGCTAATATTGACTAGCGTTAATTTGAGATGTTAAATTTTGCTGCTAATATTGACTAATGTTAGTTTGAGATGTTAAATTTTGCCGCTAATATTGACTAATGTTAGTCAGAGTTTGGTGACAGAATGATGAGGGATGTTAACTTTTGGCCGCTAATATTGACCGATGTTAGGCAATGTTTGATGACAAAAATGAGATGTTAAAAATACGCTCTTGTAACAATAGCTAAAGTATCTAGGACATCTGTGTATATATCATTACCACCTGAGGGAAAACACACAGGTCAGCGTTTTAATCGAATCTAGGTCAGACTGGGCCACAGCCACATCGACAGAAGAAAAATTGTCTCTGACGGTGCATACAGTTGGCCTTGAATTCGTCGATTAGCGTGTGTGTGTGTGTTTTTTTTTTTTTTTTTTTTTCATTGAGTCACAGACACGTCGACAAGGGAGAAATTGTCCGTCGTATGGTCTGATGAGCTGGACCTAAATACGTCCTTTTTTTTCTTTTCTTTTTTCCGATGGTTTTTGTGTGTGCATGTTTTTTTTTTTTTTTTTTTTTCTTTTGTCAGGTAAAAAGCAACCAAAGGTTTGTGTGAGCTATTACAATAAACAATCTTTTTTGGGGATGTTAAGCTATCTCTCTTTTGTTTTTGTGCCTCATTTTACATACTCACACATATATGATAA
>NC_087209.1:3750241-3760241 GCF_015104395.2 Macrobrachium nipponense | reverse complement strand
TAATATCAGCTTACATCCTTAGTACAGTTTTGGCAGGATAGAGATTCAGTAAAAAAATATCACTATTAGACAGATGCTGAAACGAGATATAAGAAAATTATGGCAATAAAACCGATACCAGTTAAGATAATGAAGAAGTTAATGTTCTGAGAATTATTATTATTATTATTATTATTATTATTATTATTATATTATTATTATTATTATTATTATTATTATTATTAAATAACCCACAGGTAAAATAATGGTAGTCTGGCCCGGAAAAAGGGCTTGGTGTAAATGAGTATTGTAAAATAAAATAAGTAAGTGTAAATCAGTAAACAAAACAAATAAGTAAATGTACGAATAAAAAATGGTAGAAGAAAGTGCTAAAGCTATCTGTAACTCATTAGGAATTAGATGCTATAGGTTAAAGAACCTATAGGTTAATTAGCGGGAAATTCCTATAAATAAAATAAACATTCTCCATTTTTAAAGAATATTCTAAGAATTCAGCTCCACAAAAAAAAAAAAAAAAAAAAAAAGACTTAAAAAATTAGATATTTACCGCGGGAAAAAATTAGGCTTTCGAGTGGATCTCTGTACAAGAGAGGCATTTGTGATGGCATGAATGTAATTCGAAAAAAAAGTGGAAGGAGAGAGAGAGAGAGAGAGAGAGAGAGAGAGACTTCGCTGTTTGCATGTTTCGTCGGAATGGGCAAGATGTGGCCGATTATGAATTGGAGTGGGACGATGGGATAAAAAAAAATTTGTTGACTGACAAAGTTTCCATTTAATTGGGACACTGTTCGTGGTAGGGAAAGAATTGTTTGTTCCTATTTCGTCGTTTTCTGTCTCCAGTCGTATTTGGTTAAGGATTTCTGGTGTCTGTTTGAAAAGCCTATTGTGTGTTTTCATCTGTCAGTCATTATAACTAAGGGTGCATCATTATCATTCCTTAATTGCTTACTTTTTTTTATCACGTTACTCATACTGTTTTTTTTTTCGTCCGTTATGCCAACGTTAATCTTCCCTTCCATGCCAGCTTTCCTCTCTCTCTCTCTCTCTCTCTCTCTCTCTCATTATTACGCATCTATTTGTACATCTTAAATGGCCATTGTTTCCATTTTTCTTAGCTGTCGTTTGCAAAAGATTTTCGTCGCGCTGTTTCGTCTGGAAGAATTTTTTTTTTTTTTTCTGTTTTTACGTCTCAATAATTAATAGAAAAAATCAAGAGACTTTCATACCATTTCCACATTTTGGAGACTAACCCGGTCCTATGCTAGCACGGCTCTTACTCCTTTGAGCACCCCTTAAGGGCTAAAGCATTTTTTTTAATTTTTTTTACATTGCTTTACTTTCCTGAGAGATGTTTTCCATAGAATTCTGCCTTATATTCTCTTTACTTGATTTTAGTTATTAGCTTCAGTGATATCTGCTGTGAATATTTACCGTCTGATTAAAATTGCTGTATTTCAAGGAATATTTCCTTTGCGCCGTTTTATAAACGCTATATCCTCTTCTCTTCTTCTTCTTCCTCCTCCTCTCATCCTTTTTCACTCTTTACATTCTCGTCTCATTATGGTTTTATTTCCAGTTAAAAAAAAGGGGGAAAATACTTAAATAATATCTCAAGTGCATTATATTGCTTTGCATTTGCTTGTTGAATTCCTGAAAGGTAGCACTGTCGTAAACGCCCCGCCCGTCCCCCCCCGCCCTCTAAGGGAGATAGATGTCTTATTATATCGTCAGGCAAATTTGAATGCACATCTGTGCTTCTATGTTTTTCATTGTATTTATGCATGTAACTGTGTTGTGCAAAAATACCGGAATACATTTGACGTATTACAGATTATGTTTACATATTATACAAGTTCTCTGTGACATAATAGATAGCTTGTATCATGTCATTATTGTCTTAAACCTTATATTGACATTATTTATAAGGATTTTCCGAAATTATTGGTTTTATAGATTATTGTAATAAAATTATTTGTTGTAAGCTTTGCAATTGTTTCTTCCATATTTCATATGCAGTTGATTTGTGTGGGATTTCATTTATTGATGAATTTAACAAATACTTTTCATGGTCAACATTTTCGTGCTGCTAATTCGTTCGGGTGTCTAAAGTTATCATCCTTAAATACATAATTATTACCTTATGCATTTCAATCAGATATGAATCTTGAGCTCATTAGCATTTCATTTGCAATTTTTCGTTGCTAATGACGTTCAGATATTATATACCCTTAAAGTTATCATGTATGCAAAGTAACAAATATTATTACTTTATATTTCAATCAGATATAAATCTTGAACTCATTACCATCGCAACTTATGAGACTAAATTCAGATGGAAACAAATGCGCACTTCAGACACATTAGTATCACATTTCAAGAGCATTAATCTTCCCGTCCCAGGAACTGCTTACTATACACCGGGGGACACGCCCCCCGCCCCCCCCCCCCCTGCCCCTCCCCTGAATCAACGCGCAGTATGGGCCAAGTTGGTCCTGTCCCCAAACCTCATCATAATATGTACGGACAAGCCTGAGGTGACTCACCTCCCCCCCCCCCCCTCCCCAACCCCCCCACCACTCGACTCTCGACTTTATTTCCTCATTTAGTGATTCATTTCCCCATTATCCCACTTAGTGAATCATTCCACCTCTCGCATTCCGGGCGTTCCTTTCACCTACCTACCTACCTTACCTCCTCGGGCGGCCCTCCTTTTTCGTGCGCCTCGGCTCTCTTATTCATTCCTTGCGATCTCTCTCTCTTCTTCTGGGTCTGTGTCTACTTGTCTTCCTTCTTCTTCTTCTTCTTCTTCTTCTTCTTCTTCTTCTTCTTCCCTGTACTAGTTTTGGCCCTAGACTTCTTAATTCTTCTTAGCTGTCGAATCTAACACCATCTAGCATCTTCGTCCCATAGTTCTTAGTCTGTCTGTCTGTCTGTCTTCTTCTTCTTCTTCTTCTTCTTCTTCTTCTTCTCTGTACTAGTTTTGGCCCTAGACTTTTCATGTCTCGTTAGGAGTCGCATCTGACACTCAGCATGTTCGTCCTTAAGTCTCCAAATTTGTTCCCTCCTCTCTCGAGAGATAAAGGGAAATAAAGATTATGTTCTTTGGATTATTTTAGTTGCCTTTTTTTTTCTTTTTACCCTTCTTCTACCCTGCATTACAGTTAAACATGTTTTAAACACATTACTCTGGATTATTATAGTTGCCATTTTGCTCTTTTCTACCCTGCATTAAAGTTTAAAAAAATGTTTAAACATCACTCTGGATTATTATAGTTGCCATGTTGCTCTTTTTAATATTTATCTACCCTGCATTACAGTTGGATGTGTTTTAAACACATCAGCAACATGTCGCATACATATCACAGACAAGTTGATAAGTCAGAGCTCGTAAGTGGAGAAAGGTGTCTTCGGCAAGTGCTGGGTTAATCATGAGATACCAATATGTCGTTGACTTGTATACAACCTGTTTGTGGTTTGTTTGCGACAAGTTAGTGACATGTGTTTACGACAAGTTTTGCAGCAAGTTGAGACACGATTTTGAATTATTACACTGCTTATTTGGGTACCCATTCACGTGCTAGGCTCTGTGTACAATATAACACCTTGTCACTTTTCACATGGGCTATGTCGCGTAAAATTTAGTTTGTCAGCCGTTTTGACGTATTAAAGTCACTTTTCCTTAGATTAAAGTAACTGAGGCTTCGTAAAGGTATTTTAGATTGTGTTTGTGTTATATATATAATATATATATATATATATATATATATATATATATATATATATAGATATATATATATATATATATATATATATATATATAGTATATATGTGTGTGGTTTTTTATTGTACATTCTGCATTAAGTGATAATTGTATAATTCCATTAATTATTTGCCATCGCTGTTTTCCTTTTCTAAATAACATTCTACATAGGATATCAATCACTCTATGACATAGATTATTACCGAAGGTATAACGTACATGATCATTAATCATTGTTAATTTAGCAGTGTAAATGGCTCCCGTAGGAAAAACAGTTATAGCGCCAACTGGTGAAATTGCTGTTGATGAGCGCAATATTTCTTTATATAATGACGACAACCGAGCGCCGCTTCAGTATGCATACGATGGTCATAATGAGATCATTATAGCTGGCAAAAATTCGCGCACTTTTTTTTATGTAGTGAGTCTTCATTTGGGGATTGTTATTCAGCATATTTAAACAGGACATTTGAGGCTACACTGTTTTTATTAATGCTAAACGCGCGGTTTCAGCTTTCTCTCTCTCTCTCTCTCTCTCTCTCTCTCTCTCTCTCTCTCTCTCTCTCTCTCTCTCGCAATTTAAAACTCTTTGTTTGTAGGCGTCTAGTGCTATTTGAATTGTGTAGCTTTTTTTTTTTTTTGCATCGAATTAATAATATTTTGACTTTTGAAAATCTATAACAACATTTGCAATGGAAATGATCAATTAAAGCAAATATGCAGTAGGGACCTTGCAGCCTTATGCTTGATACTTATAAAAAAAATTTGGGGTACTTATAAAAATCTTGGGATACTATAGAAAAACTTGGAATACTTATTAAAAAAAACTTGGGATACTTATAAAAACACTTGGGATACTTATAAAAAAACTTGGGATACTTATAAAAATTGGGATACTTATAAAAAACACTTGGGATACTTATAAAAAATTGGGATACTTATAAAAAAAAATTTGGGATACTTATAAAAAACTTTGTATACCTATAAGGAAACATGGGATACTTAAAAAAAAATTCGGATATTTATAAAAAAAAAAAAAAAAAAACTTCGGATACTTTAAAAAAAAATACTTCCCAAAGGAATGTTTGTCATCCGAAAATAGCTGCCAAGTTTTCGCAGGAAGTTTTAGAAGTTTTTTAAAAACCTCACATTGTCTTCTTCTCTCTCAGATATGTCATCATATTTGTTTTGCTCACTGGAGTTTGCTGAGCCTCGAGAGAGAGAGAGAGAGAGAGAGAGAGAGAGAGAGAGAGAGAGAGAGAGAAGAATGCAAGCGTAGGGATCAAAGAGGCGCAGAGGTATTTTGGCAATGAAAAGAAAAATACAGATGAAATATAGATAAATTTTTACAATTCATCGAAGGACGTATAAGGAAAACTAGACTTATATTAGCGCCTCAATGGCGTGGTTGGTATGGTGTTGGCGTATCACCTCGGTGGCCGTGAGTTCGATTTTCGGGCATTCCATTGAGGTGTGAGAGATGTGTATTTCTGGTGATAGAAGTTCACTCTCGACGTGCTTCTGCAGTCACGTCAAGCCGTTGGTCCCGTTGCTGAATAACCACTGGTTCTATGCAACGTAAAAACACCATACAAACAAACAGACAAACAAACTAGACTTATATTAAAAAGAAACTTGCGAGGAGCTTGGCCGAAAGTGGTTTCAATTGAAAAGCAAATATCATAGAGCGTTTTAATTTCCATGAGACCAGAGGAAATTTTGATAGAATTTCAACTACGCTCACTTTGACATTCCCCTGGATAATGAGGTTAAGTAACAGGATATTACGCAGTGATTCGTCCACACTACTGTGCGACATATCGTCAACATTCGTTATCGCATACATGTCACGAACAGGTTGAAAACAAGTCAGTGACTATAAGTAGAGAACGGATCTTTGGCCAGTGATGGATAATCGTATGAAGCTTTGGTTAGTGCCAGTAAGTCGTTAACTTGTATACAGCCTGTTTGAGATTAGTCGGCGATGAGTTTAGACGTATATTATTACACTTACTGTAGTGTAAATGCACTCAAGTAGAAAACTGACCAAAGCTGAAGTTATTTTAGAAAATATTCAGACTAAAGCTAAACTTATTTTAGAAAATACTCTGACCTA
Organism: Macrobrachium nipponense; assembly: GCF_015104395.2. Classification (NCBI taxonomy): domain Eukaryota; kingdom Metazoa; phylum Arthropoda; class Malacostraca; order Decapoda; family Palaemonidae; genus Macrobrachium; species Macrobrachium nipponense. The sequence goes on along the minus strand of NC_087209.1, from coordinate 3,754,365 downwards.
AGATAAAGTTACTTTAGGAAGTCGTCTGACCAAAGCTAAAGTCATTTTAGTATATATTCTGACCAAAGCTAAAGTCATTTTAGAAAATACTCTGATCAAAGCTAAACTTATTTTAGAAAGAAATAATGAGACCAAAGCCAAACTTATTTCATGAAATACTTTGCCCAAAGCTAAACTTATTTTAGAACGAAATACTCTGACCAAAGCTAAACTTATTTTAGAGAGAAATACCCTGACCAAAGCTAAACTTATTTGAGAAAGTATTCGCCCGTACATTTGTGAATCGCAATTTCCCGCTAAATATATAAAGTAGCATCGAGGGACACCACCAAACAAATTCCCGCGTTAAAGTGCTTCTGGATGTTGGTTGTTTACCCCTCGTTCTGTGGTTTCTTACTCTGCAGTCTTCTCCTACAACAGCCGCGATGCTTATTTTGTGTCTCGGAAATAACTGGCAACGGATTGGTCAGCATTAGAAAATGAAAGCCCTCTCATCTGGTCTTGGAGTAGGGGAAGGGGGGGAGGGGGGAGGGGGCAAGGCTGATTGGGGGTGATGGGGGTGGAGGAGGTCAGTCGTACCAACACCGACTAAACTCTTAAAAACAATCAGGTGTACCAACTGGGACAAGCAATCTTATTACATTGTTAAGGCTTTCTGCCTCTCTTCTTGAACTTCTTCCATGATTGAAAATTTTATTTAGATTTGGTTGACGTAGATGACAACACATTTATAGGAAAAGGTGTTAGCATCTATAAAGCAAAATATTTTTCTTAATACGTACATTACTATCTTGCATATATATATATATATATATATATATATATATATATATATATATATATATAGATATATATATATATATAATATATATATATATATATATATATATATCTATAGATATCTATATATATATATATATATAGATATATATATAATCTATATCTCATATATATATGTATATATAATCTAGATATAGAAATATATATATATATATATATAGATATATATATATATAATATATATATATATATATATATATAGAGAGAGAGAGAGAGAGAGAGAGAGAGAGAGAGAGAGAGAGAGAGAGAGAGAGAGAAATATGTCCGGATGAAACGGTAAGGTAAAGTCCTGATTCCGCAAATATTCCGTAATTGTGTATACTACAAAACAAAAGATATCCCAATCAACACAAAAGGCCACGCATGTGGAATTTCACTGGATATGAAGGTCTCTCTCTCTCTCTCTCTCTCTCTCTCTCTCTCTCTCTCTCTCTCTCCTCTCTCTCTCTCTCTCAGCTCAATCTAAATTGTACTTAATGAGGTAAATTCATTGCTGCTATTAGAGGAAACTGAAATTAATAACATGCGTAACGAACATAAATACACACATACATACACAACACGTTGCCATTATATATGTACTATAAACACACACATATATATTACATATATAAGTATATATATATATATATATATATATATATATATATATATATATATATATATATATATATATAGTGCATATATGGTAACGTGTGGTGTATGAATGTTTGCATGTATGTTCGTTACGTATGTTATTATTTCGATTTGCTCTAATAGCAGTAATCGGTACACCTTCATAAAGTACAATTTGGATGGAAGTTGAGAGAGAGAGAGAGAGAGAGAGAGAGAGAGAGAAGAGAGAGAGAGAGAGAGAGAGACCTTTATATCCACTCAATAGCCACAATATGTCACAGGAATGTCACAGAAACCGAAGAATAATCGATGCGATTCCTGATTATTCCAAGATTCCAAGTTTGGGTTTCCTCTTTCGCTAAACTTTCAAACTCGGTTTTCAATCCCGTTAGCCACGACTCTACTTTTTCCTGTTTTCAGAGTTTTTCGTAGTGTTTCCTGTTTCTGAGATTTTTCTTTTTTTTCATTTTTCTCTATTCTTTGAATAATTATTTCAGTTTTTTAATCCTTTCTAAAGTACACCTTATGTTGTTTCATGTTTCTATTTTTTTTTTAGTCTGTTCCTCTCTCTCTCTCTGTCTTGTCTTATTTTGACAACGGCACTTTTGTATATAAATGTTTATTTTGATTTCATTAGTTTTTTTCTTGCTAGTGATTTAGTTTTTGTAAAAGAAAACTATCGAGAATTCTTTTTCTGTCTGCCCGCGGTTCTCAAAAACTACTGAGGCTAGTGGGGTGCAAATTGGTATGTTGATCATCCACCCTCCAATCATCAAACATACCAAATCGCATACTTCTAGCCTCAGTAGTTTTTATTTTGTTTAAGGTGAAATGTAGCCTAAATCGTGCCTCTGGCAACGCAACAACAAAGGCCACCACGGCCAGCTGAGAGTTTCATGGGCCGTGGCTGAGAGTTGCATACAACATTATACGTTGTACAGAAAACGGCGAATTATTTACTTTTTTTTTCAAGGCTCTGCAAATTTGCTGAAATCAGCCGACGTGTTACGTTTGATCTTGGCTTCCTTAATCCCGTGCATTCTGATCCTCTTCATTGAACATTTAGTTATTTATTTTCATCTAAATTACGTCATTTTTAAGAATAAATTTTCGTTATTATTCATTTATTCATCTATTTTCGGGCAACTGTTAACACGGACTCACATTGAGTCATTTTCTTTTTAAATACGCAAGTCAATTATTTCTTCTCTTTGAAATAAAAAGAAAAAAATCCACGAAAAAAGGCAGTGGATAATTCCCCAAGATAAGAGAGTCCTGCCCAACGTAACCTGTCGAATCGAAGAGAGAGAGAGAGAGAGAGAGAGAGAGAGAGAGAGAGAGAGAGAGAGAGAGACTGAAATGGGATGCTTTCGCCACATAGTTGGCGTTCGGTGCCTGGCCTATTAAGAATATGCGAACGAGGCCCTTGGGGGGGTGGGGGGGGGGCGGTGGCGGTGGGGGTTGCGCGGCGGGGTGGGGGGTGTGTTTTTTAGTTTGAAGAGTGGTTGCTGGGTGAGGGATGAAAGCGGGGGTATTGGGAAAGGGGAGAAGGAGGAGGATAAGAGAGAAGGAGAGTGGGGACAGCGCTGCTAATCAGTGCATTCGCACGGCTGTGAGTTTCTCCTCCGAAGACATAGTGCAACAGCTTTATTGATTTTGAGTTTTTCCTCCCTTAATTTTTATGCTGTAAATCGGCTATAAAGTGAGTTGAGTTCAAGTGAACGGGTCAAGAATTCTCTCTCTCTCTCTCTCTTCTCTTCTTCTTCTTCTTCTTCTTTTTCTTCTCGTCTTCTTCTAACGAGTTGAGAATAACTCTCTCTCTCTCTCTCTCTCTCTCTCTCTCTCTCTTCTCTTCTTCTTCTTCTTCTTCTTCTTCTTCTCCCCTTTTTCTTCTTCCTCGTCTTCTTCTAACGAGTTGAGAATCTCTCTCTCTCTCTCTCTCTCTCTCTCTCTCTCTCTCTCTCTCTCTCTTCTTCTTCTTCTTCTTCTTCTTCTTCTTTTTCACCATCATCATCATCCTTCCCTTTTCTTCTTCCTCATCTTCTTCTAACGAGTTGAGAATACCTCTCTCTCTCTCTCTCTCTCTCTCTCTCTCTCTCTCTCTCTCTCTCTTCTTTTTCTTCTTCTACCATGTACGTCTCTTCTTCTCTTCTTCTTCTTCGTTTCCACCATATACGAGAGAGAGAGAGAGAGAGAGAGAGAGAGAGAGAGAGAGAGAGCCCTCGTTGGCCTTCAAATGACAAGACGAACCCTTTTCAAAATTTCAAGTTGCGAAACACTTAACATCTTTACTCTTATGTACATAAAAAAAAATCTATTTGAAATTCTTTTTTTGTCTTATTTGTGAATATTGTTCTTTAATAGTGTACGATAAATTTTTTTAGTTATTGATTCTTTTTCATTTCCTTTTCCATTTTTTTTTATTCTAGCGTTGCTTAAAGTCGGTGAGCATTTTACAAAGTATGGATTTTGATTTATTATTAGTTTATAATACATTTTTGGGGGTAATTTGCGCTCCCCTTAAGGGTAGTGGAAATTCATCAGCTAATGATATTCTGATGCATCGATAAAACTGATTACTTTTCCTTAATGTTCTTCGAAAAAGAACGAATACAGGCATTAAACTTGATTATGAGAATGCTTCCCACCTGTAATTAGTTTTCGCGGGG
>NC_087209.1:3740241-3747741 GCF_015104395.2 Macrobrachium nipponense | reverse complement strand
CTTATAATAATCTCATTTTGTTAAAAAACAGTTTATTTTATGCTAAATAATGATCTCTTTTGTTAAAATCGTTTTTTACACTAAATAATTATCTCGTGTTAAAATTTCAAATATAATAACTAATGGAGTTAACAATTTTCCTCCACATAATCGTCTTTTTTCATGGAAACAATATTCATACAATCTACCACTTATAATTATACGTTTCCACGACATAATTGCCGCTTTTGTTATGTAGAGTTTTCAAATAAATTACCTCTTTATAAATTACCTCTTTATAAATTACCTCTTTATAACTTTCCACTACATATTGCCCCTGTGTCATATACAGTTCTCGTAAATCCTACCTCTTTATAATTATAAGTTTCCACTATATAATTCCCTCTTTTGTTATATACAGTTTTTTTAATAATCATCTTTATCATTATAACTTTCCACTACAAATGGCCGCTTTTGTTATATACAGTGTTTGAATAATCTACCTCTTTATAATTATAGGTTTCCACTTACATAATTGCTACTTTTGTTATATACAGTTTTCGTATAATCTACAACTTTATGATTATAAGTTTACACTACATAATTGTACCTATTGTTATATTCAGTTTTCGTAAATCCTCCCTCTTCATAATTATAAGTTACCACTACATAATTGCCCCTTTTGTCAAATACAGTTTCCGCAAATCCTCCCTCTTCATAATTATAAGTTTCCAATACATAATTGCCCCTTTTGTCATATACAGTTTTCGTAAATCCTACCTCTTTATAATTATATGTTTCTACTACATAATTGCCCCTTTTGTCAAATACAGTTTTCGCAAATCTTACTTGCTTATAATTATAAATTCGCATAGATACGTCCGCTGTTAAAACGCCCCAACCAACTCTCTCACATCGGCCAAAAGACGGAAGGAATGACAAAATCCGTTCGTCTGCCGTCCGCAAAAAAACTTTCTCTCGTATTATTGGCCGTCCGTCTGAAAGCGCAAAGGGGAGGGTGAGTGAAGCCGACCCAAAAATATTCAGTTTTTCATATTTCCCATAATCTTTCGGCCGACGTTTCACTAGGTTCCGTTCGGAAACGCAAGTCTCGGGGTGGAAAGCGGCCATCTGTTCGGTTAAGGGAAGCGATATCTGGATTATCGGCGAATCTGAACTCCGACCAGGCTTGGTTTTATTACGTATATTTGCATTGGTTCTGTCTTTGTGGATATCAGCAAGAGTGGTGTAACCTCTATTGTGGTATTAAATGCTTCAGAAAACAGCCGTCGACTGGACGTATCGAATTGAACTGGAAACATTCCAGTGATTGTATTATTATCTTTATTATTATTATTATTACTACTACTACTTGGTCATTACTGGAGTAGTTATTATCGTTATTACTTGGTCATCACTAGAGTCAGTGCTATTATTATTATTATTATTATTATTATTATTATTATTATTATTATTATTATTATTATTATTATTATTATTATTATTTGATCACCTCTATAGTCAACTATTATCACTATTATTATACATACTAGATCATCACTTTTACTATTATTATTATTATTATTATTATTATTATTATTATTATTATTATTATTTATTATTATTATTATATTATTATTATTATTATTATCATTATTATTATTATTGTTGACCAAGTTCACTTTTAAGTGAAAAATGAACCTTGCAAATATCCACACGCACCTCGTAAATTAAGTCTTTTTCATATCCTTCAGAGCCATAGGCTGCTGATGTAGACACTTCAAAGAAAGAATCGCAGAGATGATAAATGAATGTCCCATAGAATATTAAGTTGAGTCACTTCTGTTTCTGTGAGCAGACGTGTATATAGTATATATGTATATATATATATATATATATATATATATATATATATATATATATATATATATATATTATATGTATATATATATTATATATATATATATATATATATATATATATATATATATATATATATATATATATATATATATATATATATTATATATATATATTTATATGTATGTATGTATATGCAATTGTATATGTGTATATATAGATAAATATATACATGTGTATACATAATATATTTATGTATAAACTGTTTTTCAACAGGAACTCTTTTTATCTTTCATCTTATGTGGTTGTCTTTCATAATTTAATTGCCAAATCTTGGATGAACCTCATCGACGGAAAACCACAGCAAGATGTTATTCACTTGTAATGTCTTAAAATTAAGTTAATCTTTCCTTGGTATTTTTAACTGTCTAATAGATTTATTTCGTCGTGGAGCTTTGTCACGTCTAAGCAATATAGTATTTCGTATGAAACTAATTATTTATTACCATTTAATCTACGTACTGATATTCCGCAACAATAGTTAACACTGCAGTAATTATCAGATATAAATTAACCCTTTTTCAGCCGAAAGTGTTTTTGAATACTCTCTCTCTCTCTCTCTCTCTCTCTCTCTCTCTCTCTCTCTCTCTCTCTCTCTCTCTCTGACAATAGTGAAACTTTTTGTATTTATCAGATATAAAATAAACCTCTTTTAGCCATAAGTGTTTTTGATAAACTCCTCTCTCTCTCTCTCTCTCTCTCACCGGCATCCTCTCTCTCTCTCCGCTCTCTCTCTCTCTCTCTCTATGAAATATATGGTAAATGTGCATACTTAGATGGATATGGGATGATTGCAGAGATCTGCATCCAAAAATATGTAAAAACCTAAAAGAAAGAAAAGGATGTAAGTTCGACAAAAAATGCAAATATATGCACCCTGTATGCCATGAATCATAATCAAATAAATAACCAACCAAGTAATAAAATCCAAAATAAGAAAGAAACAAATAAAGAGAGAAATCAAGAATATCAGGTAAAAGAGAAAAGCAAACCACCAATGAGATATGCAGAGGTGTCAGCAAAGAATTTCAAAGCATCAGCTCCGAAATTCTACTCAAGAGATAATAACTGTATTTATTATGCAAGAGGATATTGCAGAAACGGAGAAAATTGCAGATTCAGACACAAATGAATAATTATGATGAAGGAAGATCAAATATTATGGAAAAGTTGGAATTTTTTAATGTCAGAATTTCTGGAAATGAAAAAAAGAACAACATACCACAGGAAAGGAGACATGGGGAAAATCCTTATTACTATCAGTATTAAATGAAGGAGAAAACACGCAAACCATCATAGTGATGAATGCGCAGGGTTTAGTTACGAGTAACTCAAAAAGAAAAATAGAGTACTTAGAAGAACTAACCCAAAATGAAAAGAAAATAGATATAATGAATATAAGTGAAACCTGGTATTCCCAAGAGACTGGGAATGATGATCAAATAAAAGGGTTCCAAACTTATAGATCAGATAGAAAAAATAGGAATCAAAGGGGGAACCGCAATATATGGGAAAGACAAAAAACAAGGAAAAATATATGAGAAATATAGTAACTCAGAATGTGAACTAATAGCGGTAGAATTTGAATCTGAAAAATTGATGAACATAGTAATATATAGACCTCCTAATACTAAAGAGTTTGACTTAATAATTGAAAAATTGGATGATATATGTAGAAATCACAAGGACTGGACTATTCTCCTATCTGGTGACTTCAACTTTCCTTTCGTAGAATGGAAAGAACGAATAGGAGATTGTGGTTGTACTTATAACATATAAAAAAGAGAGTAATAGTAGTGCAGAAGATAAGAGGCAATTTGAAAAGCTATTAGTATTGCTACTAGAATACAACATTCAACAAATAAATCACCTGCCAACAAGAAAGGAAAATACTTTAGACCTAGTAATTTGTGAACGAGATGAATTATGTTAAAGAAATAATAGTTTATAATGCGAGTTATTTCAGACCATAATGTCATAGAATTAACAGTTTCATTCCAAAGCAAGTGAAAATAGAGATAAGCAAGAAATGAAAAAGTGGGAAGGATATGGAAAATACAACTTCTACAGTAAAAATATAAAATGGTCAGAAATTATGAAGAATTAAACAAAGATTGGGATAACATTTTCGTAAGTGATGACATAAGGGTAAATACGGAGATATTATATAAAATATTGGAGATAATAGTGGAAAAATATATACCGAAGAAGAAAAGTAAACATCATTCATGCCATACCAAGAGACAGAAGAATCTTGTTCCAGAAAATCAGAAAGTGGAAAAAAAAAAGGTCTTGCAAAAGAAAAAAATGCATGGAAAGTTATAGAACTAAAAAGTAAGATAGAAAATGCAGAAAAAAAGATTATACAATCAAAAGAAAATGAAAAACGGGACTTGGAAGAAAAAACCCTATTAAATATCAAGCAAAACCCCAAACTATTATACTCATATGCGAAGAAGATGAATAAAAGAAGAATAGAAATAGGCCCTCTGAGAATTGAAGGGAGATTAACGAATGAAAAAAAGGAAATTTGCAACATACTGGCAGAACGATATAAGAGAGAATTCACCCCTAGAATAGATAATGAAGATAATGATATAGAAGTAAGGGATGAAAATAGTGAATATTTAGCTGACATAGATATTAATGAAGCTGATATTGTGCAGGCTATTAATGAAATTAAAAATGGAGCTGCTGCAGGGCCTGATGGAATTCCTGCTATTTTGTTAAAGAAAGTAGTTCATTCTATCGCAAAGCCACTTGCAATATTATTAAGACAAAGTGTAGTAGTACAGGCAAGATATATGATGAGAACACAAATTAGCGTATATTACCCTACTTTCAAAAGTGGATCAAGACTAGAGGCAAGTAATTATAGGCCTGTGAGTCTAAACATCACATATAATGAAAGTGTATGAAAGGGTAATGAAGAAAAATATTATGAAACATTTTAATAAAAAATAATTTGTTTAATAAAGGACAACATGGTTTCGTACCCGGAAAAATACACAAAACCCAACTGTTAGTCCACCGTGAAAACATATTCAAAAATATGAAAAGCGGAAATGAAACAGATGTGGTTTATTTAGACTTTGCAAAAGCTTTTGATAAAGTAGACCATAATATATTAGCGAAGAAAATTAGAAAACACAATATCGTGGATAAAGTAGGAAGATGGTTAAAAGAATTTTTACACAACAGAAAACAGATAGTTATTGCAAACGACGAGAAATCGGATGAAGCCAAGGTAATATCCGGTGTGCCGCAAGGTACGGTGTTAGCTGCAATACTGTTTGTTATTATGATTGAAGACATAGACAATAATGTTAAGGATTCGGTAGTGAGTAGTTTCGCAGATGACACAAGAATAAGTAGAGAAATTACTTGTGATGAAGATAGGAACGCTCTACAAAGAGACCTTAACAAAGTATATGATTGGGCAGAGGTAAAATAGGATGGTATTTAACTCTGATAAATTTGAATCAATAAATTATGGAGACAGAGAAAGAAAGCTATATGCATATAAGGGACCTAATAATGAGACCATCACAAATAAGGAAGCAGTTAAAGACCTTGGTGTGATGATGAATAGGAACATGTTATGCAATGATCAAATAGCAACTCTGTTGGCAAATGTAAAGCAAAAATGGGAATGTTGTTACGGCACTTCAAAACAAGAAAAGCTGAACACATGATTATGCTTTATAAAACATATGTTCGTAGGTCCACTTGAATATTGCAATATGATATGGTACCCGACACTATCAAAAGGATATTGCACAAATAGAGAGTGTACAAAGGTCCTTTACAGCTAGAATAGAAGCAGTTAAGGACCTAGACTACTGGGAAAGACTACAATTCTTAAAATTATATAGTTCTGGCAAAGGGAGAAGAGAACGCTACATGATAATTCAGGCATGGAAACAGATAGAAGGAATAGCAGAAAATATCATGGAACTAAAAATATCAGAAAGAGCAAGCAGAGGTAGATTAATAGTGCCCAAAAATATACCAGGAAAAATAAGGAAAGCACACAGGACATTAATCCACTACGCACCACCATCGATAATGCAGCGTCTATTCAATGCGTTGCCAGCTCATCTGAGGCTATATTCAGGTAGTGAGCGTAGATGTGTTTAAGAATAAGCTCGACAAATATCTAAACTGCATCCCAGACCATCCAAGATTGGAAGATGCAAAATATACCGGAAGATGTACTAGCAACTCTCTGGTAGACATTAGAGGTGCCTCACACTGAGGGACCTGGGGCAACCCGAACAAGATGTAAGGTCTGTAAGGTAAGGTCTCTCTCTGACGTGTTATTTTCCTGTTGGTTTAAAACAATAATTTCGACGCTTGTTTTTTCCTCTCTGTATCTAATTTTCAACAGTTTAAATGGAAACACATGAAGAAGTAGAAGCAAAAAAAAGTTTATATTTATGTTCCAAACACTGTATTCTTAAAGTGGGCGATTTTATTTAGCGATAGAACCATTATAGTCTTTTTAGAGAGTGCTTGCAGCTTGGGGAATACCCCAGAACAGCTGTGGTTAAAAGACTGACATTAGGCTATTTCTGCTGGCTGGGTTGTACATTATTAATGCTGTTGGTATTCGGTAGTTCTTACTATTCCTACAAATCCACTTATATAATATTTTAAAAGAAGACTCACCATAAGAGTGAAATTCTTTTTATATTAGTTGTTTTAAAGAAAAGAGGTCCACTATTCTATGCTGGTAATTGAATTGAATGTTGAATTTAGGCGAAAGGCCAATTACTGAGACCTATGAAATTGACAGTAAGAGGTTCGAGAGGTGTAACAGTAGCAGAACTCCCTTGTCGCTAAATGAAACAATTGTTAGGAGAGGGTGGAAAATAAGATGGAAGAAAGTGAATATGAAAGGAGGTACAGCAAAAGAAACGAAAGAGGTTGCAGCTAGGGCAATGACCCAGAAGTAATGCCTACAGTGCACCACATGAGGTGCACTGACGAAACTCACCACCTGCTGCTAATAAATAGAAAGCAAGTCTGAATTAGAAAGTTACCATCATCTTCCAGTCACATGAGTGTGAATTTATTATTATTATTATTATTATTATTATTATTATTATTATTAATTACATGGAAGTCTTTGAGCGATGATGGTAATGATAACAGGAGTAACAGCATCTGCAGCAATGACAACTATATAACAACAGTAACAGTAATGATAACAATAATGGAAGACGATAACACAACTTCTTGCACAATATGATTACGCTCCTACTCTTTTTCATACGTACGTTTCCTTTACTATCACTTCTCCCTTTTTCCTTCTCATTCCATCTACAACTTCTTACCCTTTACTTTTTGTGTTCTTATTTTCTGTCTTCCCTTCCTTCTTCTTCTTCTTCTTCTTCTTTTCTTCCTTCTTCTTCTTCTTTTCGGAGTGTTTGTAACACGTCGTTTACTTGATGGGCTTTAGAAGTACGTATTTGATGACACATTTCTGGCTATGAACCTGAAATCCTCGTGAATCTGCCCACGCATTAAGGCTTATTGTTAGGCAAGCCACGAGCGAGATCCTCAAGTGTGTATACACACACACACACACACACACAC
>NC_087209.1:3722741-3737741 GCF_015104395.2 Macrobrachium nipponense | reverse complement strand
TGTATGGAAACATCTTTAGGGCATAAGTGTACATTGAAATAAGTATCTAACTCTCTCTCTTTCAAGTTGTATGGAAACATCTAGGTATAAGGTATCATTGTACATTTAAATTAATCTCTCTCTCTCTCTCTCTCTCTCTCTCTCTCTCTCTCTCTCTCTCTCTGGAATTTTAGGTGTATACAGACAACTTGACCTTATTTTAAATTCAGTGGTTAACTACAAACTACTTTGCGTCACGACAGAGGAAAAGTGTAATTTCCTCAGTAATTGTTTTATATTTATTTTATAAACTTAATATTCTGCAGATATGCTCGAGATACGAGATCCGTGAACTTGCTTTTACTGAAACCAGAAATAGCGGTTGCATCAAATACGAGATTTTTCAGATTTCATGAATAGTCAGAGCTGAAACCTTCGCGTGTTCACTTACACAAAAGTATTGTATCAACTTTTCTTTATTCATTTTTTATTCAGTTATCTTCATTTGTTTATTGTCGATATGCCTGCATTGTGTAAGTCTTTTTTGTAATCGTTTTCCCTTGGCATATGTATTATTCTTCGTTCTTCGAAATTCCTTTCACTCACAGAAGCTCTAATGTAATGAGAGAAAACCGCAAATTTATTTTCTCCTCAATAATAAATTTCCATTCTGTTTACAAACGCTTCAGATAACATTCTTAAAGAACAATTATTTTGTTTCCTTCTCTCTCTCTCTCTCTCTCTCTCTCTCTCTCTAAAATGACACAGGTGGCCAGCAAGCAAGGACTGCGGTGGCGGGAGAGGTAGCATTGGTCGACAATCCCATATACTTGTGAGGTTACACTAAGCCTTATGGTATGCTAAGCACTTTTATGACCCTCGCTCCAAATATACGTTTGCTCTTAGGAGAGGAGGAGTCAGCGTTGAGGGAAGTGGTAGGAGGAGGAGGAGGAGGAGGAGGAGGAGAGTAGGGGGGGTGAGGAAATGTTAGCGGAGTGAGTGGTGAAGGGAAGAGCATAGCTAAACAGGAGTATTAGTAGTCGTAGAAATAGTACTATAGTAGATTCACATCAACCGTGCATTTGATGTCTAGGCCCGTCCATTACGACGCTCTTGATTGGCTGTTGATAAGCCAGTCAGAGGGCTGGAAACTCTCACTCTCTCTCGAGATTTCACATGGTCAGGATGTATGTACCACCTGTCTTTAGAGATATTTCTCTCAAAAGTATCCCTGAGGAGAGCTGGAACATACATCCTGCCTATGTGAACTCTCTCGAGTGACTGAGAGTTTCCAGCCCTGTGATTGGCTTATCAACAGCCAATCAGGAACGTCGTAAGGGATTGGCCTAGACATCAAATGCACGGTTGATGTGAATCTACTATAGTAAAAGTTGCTGCCACATTTTGCGTATTAATATAAGATTAGGTAACACTATAAAAATAAAAGAATCATAATATAAATGGCGATTTGAAGGTGACATTCATTATAAAGTGATTATTGAGGGAAAACACATAAATTTCTTAAAATTAAAAATAACACCCGCAAAAAAATAATAAAGGAAGAACTTTTATCGCAAAGGAACACATAAACTTCAGATACGCCATAATTTAACGAATGATATCTCTCTTTCGTCGCGGGTATTTCACGGGCAATTTGCTTTCAGGGCCAAACAATATGATGATGATATTTTCGACAAGTGAATGAACACTGTTGGATGCCTCCCAAACCTTATTCTCTAGGCTTTTTTTTTTTTTTTTTTTTTTTGGGGTTTTTTTTTTTTTTTTTTTTTTTTTATAAATTAGTGGATGGTTGTTCCGCTCCTCCAAATTTATGTTTGATTAGTCAATGGCGGAGTGGATGGTACATTTTATTTTTATTATTATTAATATTATTTTTTTTGGTACTAATTGCTTGCGGTTTTTAAATTTTTTTTTTAGTTGTGGTAGTAATTGTTTGCGATTTATAATTTTTTTTATTTATGGTAGTGATTGTTTGCGATCTTTACATTTTTTTTTTATTTGTGGTAATAATTGTTTGCGATTCTGTTTGTCTGTCAGTGTGTCAGTCCATTTGGCTGTTGTCTCCTCTCTCTCTCTCTCTCTCTCTCTCTCTCTCTCTCTCTCTCTCTCTCTCATACTTACGCACCGGTGCAAAGCTGATATAGCTGTATATATAAATGTAAAGAAATGATAAATAACCTGTTTATATGCATACACATACTTATATATGTGTGTGTGTGTGTTTTTCCCTTAGGTTCAAAGACGTGTCATTGAATTTTGACGGATCTGACCCAAATATTTTCGCTTTCAAAGATGTTTAGAAAAGTACTTTGCCTTTGTCCTCCATTTTCATTCATCAGAATCGATGGATAAAGTTCATTTTCTCCTATTCCCATTGAAAGATAAAAAGTGAAGTATATCTTAGTTTACCCAGACCACTGAGCTGATGAACAGCTCTCCTAGCGCTGGCCCGAAGCATTGGATATTTTACGTGGCTACGAACCAACTGGTTACCTAGCAACGGAACCTACAGCCTATTGTGGGATCCGAACCACACTATATCGAGAAATGAGTTACTAATCACCAGAAATAAATTCCTCTGAATCCACGTTGGCAGAGCGGAGAATTGAACTCGCGACTATCTAAACGGTAGGCGAGCGCGTAACCAACACGTCCAACGGGAACATATTGAAAGATAAGAGTAATTACAAATGAACCTTACAGCTTCAGCCAAATGACAGACTAAAGGATATCCCAAAATTAATCTTCTTTGACACCCACTTAACCAAAAGGGCACCGAGAGATCCTAATTCCCCTCCCCTCTCTCTCCCCCCTCCTCTCCAATCCCCCTCCCCATCTTCTACCCCCTCCCCCCCCTTCTTCTTCCCCCCCTACTTCTATCACCAGGGTTGATATTGATCTGTGAACGGAGCAGCTGCTTTGACTTGGGGAAGCTGACCAAGAATTCAAAATATACTCTTCTGGGGTTAAAAGCAAATCTGCGGCGCACTGGGTCACTCTTGCAAACATATGTTCCTAATAATAATGTGTTTGGCCATTTGTTACAAGTCCTCATTGCGTGTGTGTGTGTGTCTGTGTGTGTGTTAGTTTGAGTGAGTTTCTATGAGGCTAAAGTGCTCATCTGCACGTTAATTCGTTTGTCAGATATTCATATTGGAACTTTAAGAAAATGAATAAGATATCATGCCAGAAAAGATGTGTGTGAATGAATACATATATGTATATATATATATATATGATATATAGTATATATATATATATATATATATATACATATATGTATTCATTCATATATGTATATATATATACATATAGAATGAATACATATATGTATATATATATATCATATATATATATATATATATATATATATATATATATATATATATATATATAATGCCCCTGAAGCATTAATGTTTAATGCCCATTTACTTTACTTTTGCCATACTGTTTTCTGTAATTTCTTTCTTTTCTATTTCGTTTTTTTACGAAGTTGTCTCTTTATTATTATTATTATTTTTTTATTATTTTTTTTTTTTTTTTTTTTTTTTTTTTTTTTTTTTGCTCTATCACAGTCCTCCAATTCGACTGGGTGGTAATTATAGTGTGGGGTTCCGGGTTGCATCCTGCCTCCTTAGGGTAGTCCATCACTCTTCTTACTATGTGTGCCGTTTCTAGGATCACACTCTTCTGCATGAGTCCTGGAGCTACTTCAGCCTCTAGTTTTTCTAGATTCCTTTTTCAGGGATCTTGGGATCGTGCCTAGTGCTCCTATGATTATGGTACGATTTCCACTGGCATATCCCATATCCTTCTTATTTCTATTTTCAGATCTTGATACTTATCCATTTTTTACCCTCTCTTTCTCTTCAACTCTGGTGTCCCATGGTATTGCGACATCAATGAGTGATACTTTCTTCTGACCTTGTCAATCAACGTCACGTCTGGTCTTGTTTGCACGTATCACCCTATCCGTTCTGATACCATAGTCCCAGAGGATCTTTGCCTGATCGTTTTCTATCACTCCTTCAGGTTGGTGCTCGTACCACTTATTACTGCAGGTAGCTGATGTTTCTTGCACAGGCTCCAGTGGAGGGCTTTTGCTACTGAATCATGCCTCTTTTTGTACTGGTTCTGTGCAAGTGCCGGGCATTCACTTGCTATGTGGTTTATGGTTTCACTTTTCGTATTGCACTTCCTACATATGGGAGAGATGTTATTTCCGTCTATCGTACTTTGAACATATCTGGTTCTTAGGGCCTGATCTTGTGCCGCTGTTATCATTCCTTCAGTTTCCTTCTTTAGCTCTCCCCTCTGTAGCCATTGCCAATTGTCATCGCTGGCTAGTTCTTTAGTCTGTCTCATGTATTGTCCGTGCATTGGTTTGTTGTGCCAGTCCTCTGTTCTTTCTGTCTTTCTCCTGTCTCTGTATATCTGGGTCTTCGTCTGCTTTTATTAGTCCTTCTTCCCATGCACTCTTTAGCCACTCGTCTTCACTGGTTTTCAGATATTGCCCCAGTGCTCTGTTTTCGATGTTGACGCAGTCCTCTATACTTAGTAGTCCTCTCCCTCCCCTTCCTTTCGTGTTATGTATAGTCTGTCCGTCCTATTTGCTCTTGGGTGTAGTGCTTTGTGTATGTTTCATATGTTTCCTGGTTTTCTGATCTATGCTGCGGAGTTCTGCCTTCGTCCATTCCACTATTCCTGCGCTGTATCTGATTACTGGCACTGCCCATGTGTTTATGGCTTTTATCATATTTCCGGCGTTGAGTTTTGACTTGAGTATCGCCTTGAGTCTCTGCATATATTCTTTCCTGATCGTGTCCTTCATCTCTTGGTGTTTTATATCTCCTCCTTCCATTATTCCCAGGTATTTGTATCCTGTCTCATCTATGTGTTTGATGTTGCTGCTCCCATCTGGTAGCTTTATCCCTTCAGTTCTCGTTACTTTGCCTTTTTGTATGTTGACTAAGGCGCATTTTTCTATTCCAAACTCCATCCTGATGTCCCCAGATACAATCCTTACAGTCTGGATTAGGGTATCTATTTCCTTGATGCTCTTACCATACAGCTTGATGTCGTCCATGAACATCAGATGGTTGATTCTGTTGCCTCTTTTCTTGAGTTGGTACCCGGCATCCATCTTCTGTAGTTACTTTTGTCAGGGAAATCATGAGCTACTACGAAGAGTAGTGGGGACAGTGAGTCGCCCTGGAAGATCCCTCTCCTGATATTAACCTCTGCTAGTCTTAGTTCCAGAGCTTGTAAGTATGTATTCCAGTTGCGCATTGTATTTTTGAGGAAGCTGATGGTATTTTCCTCTGCCCCATATATTTTCAGGCATTCTATTAGCCATGTGTGGTGGTATCATGTCGAAGGCTTTCTTATAGTCTATCCATGCCATGCTTAGGTTGGTTTTTCCTTCTCCTACTGTTCTTCATTACCATTTTGTCTATCAGGAGCTGGTCTTTTGTGCCCCTACACTTCCTTCTGCAGCCTTTCTGTTGGTGGGGGATGGTGTTTGTCTCCTCTAGGTAGTTGTTGTATAGCCTTTCACTGATGATACCTGTTTAGTAACTTCCACATTATGGTAGGCAGGTGATAGGCCTGTAGTTACTGGCTATATTTCCCTTACTCTTGTCTTTTTGTACTAAGGATGTTCTTCCTGTGGTCATCCATTTGGGTGCTTGGTGATTTGAGATACAATGCTGGAGTTGTTCTGCTATTCGTGGGTGTAGGGCCTTGAAGTTTTTGAGCCAGTATCCATGGACTTCATCTGGGACCTGGGGCTTTCCAGTTTGGCATTTTCTTTAGTTGGTGTCTGACTGTGTCTGTCGTGATGTCTGTGAATCTTTGTTTTATTCTCCCTGTTTCTTCTTCCTTGACTTCCTGGAGCCATGTTGCATGTTTGTTGTGTGATACCGGATTGCTCCATATGTTTTCCCAGAGTCTCTTACTTGGTTCGGCTTCAGGAATTTCTGGGTGGTTGTCTTCCCCTCTTAGTTGGCTGTATAGTCTTTTCTGGTTGGTTCCGAATAGTTTGTTCTGTTGGTATCCCTTATTCCTGTTTATGTACCGTTGGATCTTATGTGCTTTGGCCTTAAGCCTCTGTTTTACATCTTCTATTGTGTTGTTTAATCCCCTCTCTTGTACTTTGTATTTGTTATTATTATTATTATTATTATTACATTATTATTATTATTATATATTATATATATATATATATATATATAGTATATATATATAATTTTGTTTTTAAATATCGCAGGAAAATTCTTGTGATGGAAAAGTTTTAGGAAATTTTAATCATCTTTATTAAAAGTATTTACTCAGTGTTTTTTTTTTAGTTTATTGTAAGATCAAAGTCATTTAACGCTGTTGATCAGCGCTAGTTTCCGCCGTTCAACTGGATCATTAATGAAATAACAATATGCTCGTGTGCCCTGGTTGCAGGAGGTTTTTGTGGATTATTTTGCGATAAAAAAGGAGGTTTTTTTTTTTTAACCGTTGAGGGAGGAAAGAAATGGATACGAGTTGTCAGATTCAGTTAGAGAAGTCACATGAAGCCGCAGAGAACGATGCTAATTGTTGACAACTGTACCAGGGTGCATGCCTGAACCTGTCGTATGTGTATGTGTGTGTGTGTACGTGTGTGTATCAGTGTGTGTGTGTGTGTATCAGTGTGTATGCTACACAGATGAACAGGGGCGTTCCTGATGCATAATCCGCGCGAGTAGTTTCGCCTAATGGAACCCAGCAATGTAAATAATGGCTGAAGAACAAGGAAACATACTTTCGCCCGGCCGGTATAGCTGTCAAAGGACCCACTAATAAAGTAAATAAAGCTAATGAGAGGCGCTCTGGGAGAGAGAGAAAAAAAATACGTTCCCTTATCTTTTCGCCGCTCTTGTTTATTAAACTCCCGTCTTCCTTATCCTTTGCTTGCGGGATATTTTTTTTTTTTTTTGCTTCGCTTTCAGGAGGTCTTTTGAGAGAGAGAGAGAGAGAGAGAGAGAGGATGGTGGCTTCCAAAAAAGACTCAGATCCTCCGTTGTTTTTCTTAACTTTGTCGCATACGAAGCTATGACGTGAATATGCACGACTGTGTTCATGTAAGGAATGTTTTTCATGGGAACTCTCAGACATCATTTCACGTTGGCTTCATTTTAAGAAAAGCCGTTTATTTTCTTCATTTCTTAATTTTTTTATATATTCAAGTTAATGAGTGAATTCGCTCACTGAATGAAAAGAGTAACGGGTTCTGAGATGAAAGACAGTGGTAAGATGTATAGAGAAATAAGCTCTATTAAAAGCAGAAGACAAGATTCCAACGGCATCCCACAGCTGTCGTCATCACAGGAGTTTCTGTTTCAGTTCAGATATACATATATATATATATATATCTATATATATATATATATATATTATATATATATATATATATATAACATATATATGTTATATAATACATATATGTAATATATTCATACACATATATGTATGGTATTATATATATATACGTATGTATATATATATATATATATATATATATATATATATATAGATATATATATATATATATGCATATAATGTGTGTGTGTGTATGTAATTTATTGATTTCTATTGTACTTGTATTTATTTGAACCTGGATCTGAAAACAGTATGAGAGGGGAGAAAAATAATAAAACTCCACCCAAAAATAAATCTCTTCTTACTATAAACACTTTCGGATAATCAGGTTATGCACATGTTAATTATGGAGCAAATATTGGCCGTTATTTCCCATGTATTGGAAAATCTGAAATCGCCTGTAGAACCCTTATTCCGTAAATGCCAATGATATTGAAGACTATGAGTGCTAATTGATAATTTTGCCATCGCTTCTACTTATGACATTTTTGCATATTTTGGCCAGCTGATATCCTCCCCTCCGCCTCTCTCTCTCTCTCTCTCTCTCTCTCTCTCTCTCTCTCTCTCTCTCTCTCTCGCGGACCGCCGCTCTCGATATATATGCCTTGGACCAATTCCAGCGTACGAACACAAACATAAGGTGGGTACGTGGAAGAAAAAGGAGTTAGGTATTCTTTAAGCTCTAACTTTTGCCTTGGGATAGGCCAGTCAGCTATGTGATTTTCTCTCTCTCTCTCTCTCTCTCTCTCTCTCTCTCTCTCTCACACACACACAACACCTCGGAGTCACAGGAGGCGTTGTTATATACATTTGTCACGCCCTCTATGCCCAAACATATACTTATATTTGTAGAATGTATGGCCAAGAAGGTAGATGTAGACTGTATTGGATCAGCGCTCCTGCAAGTATATCCATTTGTATCAATTTATATATATATATATATATATATATATTATATATATATATATATATATACATATATAGTATATATATATATATATATATATATATATATATATATATATATATATATATATATATATATATATATATATATATATGTATATATATATATTAAATATATATATATATATATATATATATATATATATTATTGTATATATATATATATATATATATATATATATATATATAATATATATATATATATATATATATATATACCGTATGCTATTCCTATCAATGGCTGAACTAAATTAGAATAATACGTTGCGTATCTCAATGGCGGCAGTGTTTTTGAACAAGTTCTTTTTCGGAACTATATTATGATACAGACGTAAGCGCAAAGCTTCAGCTGTCTCGCTGGAGAGATTATACACACCTGAATCCAGATAATGTATGATTTTGGCGTGTTTACAACAAACAAGACATTTGGGGGTTTTTTGCGCCCAACTCTTGTTTATCCCGCCTTTGCCCGTGTTTGCTTCGAGGCGAGCGGTCACAATTTAGTATTGTTTCTCCCTATTAAATTTTGGTTTATTTTCTGTTTGTGTGTTTGATGCTTAGTTTAGTGCTGTTTCTCTTTAGTGTTTTTGCTATTTTTGTTTAAGTCTTTTAAATGGCAGACAGACAAGACAGATCTGTAAAGTCTCCCAAGATGTAATTATTTCATCTTCTCTTGTTTTTTTTTTTATTTGTCTCTTTCTTTTATTACTTCTGATTCCTCCTTTACCCCATTCACTTCTTCTTCTTCTTCTTCTTCTTCTTCTTCTTCTTCTTCCCTTTTCTGTGTTTACTGTATGTTCTTCTCCTCTTAAAAGAGGTCTGTATAAGAATTAGGTTTTTTTCCTCCTTTTTTTTTACTTCTTATTCCTCTTTTTCCGCATTCACTTCTTGTTCTTCTTACTCCTTTTTCTGCATTTATTTTATTTTATTCTCCTCCTCTTAAAAGAGGTCTGTTTAAGAATTCCGCTCTTTTTGTGTCTCATTTTTTTTATTCCTCCTTTTCCTCATTCACTTCTTTTTCTTCCTACTATTCCTTTTTCTGCATTTATTCAGTTTTCTTCTCCTCCTCTTAAAAGAGGTCTGTATAAGAATTACTCTTTTTTGTGTCTTTTTTTTACTTCTTATTCCTCATTTTCCTCATTCACTTCTTCTTCTTCTTCTTCTTCTTCTTCTTCTTCTTCATCTTCTTCTTCTGTATTTATTTCATTTTCTCCTCCTCTTAAAAGAGGTTTGTATAAGAATTACGTTTTTTTTGTCGCCTCTTTTTTTATATTCTTATTCCTCCTTTTCCTCATTCACTTCTTCTTCTTCTTCTTCTTATTCTCCTTCTTCTTCTTCTTCTGTATTTATTTTATTTTCTTCTCTTCTGAAAGGAGGTCTGCATAAGAATTAGAGCAACAGCTGCACTGACGACATTTTCTTTGTGAGAGGGTTAAAACAAACTCATTATTTTCGTCTCGTGTATAAATTCATTATTATTGTACTGCTGTATCATGCTCAAATTACCACTGTGAATATTATATGTTAATTATTTTAATGTGACGAAAATGTTAGCTGTTTATATTGCGCTAATTTCTCTCTCTCTCTCTCTCTCTCTCTCTCTCTCTCTCTCTCTCTCTCTCTCAGTGTCTAATGTTGGTAGCTTCATGAGACTGAAGCTGGTTATTTAAGCCCGGCCTTCGTCAGCATGGGAATAAAGTGTTAAGAATATGATGCCCGATGTGGACCTGTATGTGGAGAATGTATGCAAGTCATATTATGTACTATATAGTCGTTTGTAAACTTATTAGTGGGATTAGTGTATAAATATACATATATATATATTATATATATATATATATATATATATATATATATATATATATATATATAGATATATATATATATATATATATATGTATATTTGTGTATATATAAGTTTTATATATATATATATATATATATATATATATATATATATATATATATATATATATATATATATATATATATATATATATATATATATATAAATCGTGTCATCGATAGAGAATCTTTTACGTAACTCATTATCAAACCGAGATCTTAAATCTTGCACTATATGATAATGAGTAATGCCCCGCCGTTTCTCTCTTGCTTGTATTTACTATTTCGGTCAGTGTGCCCAATCAGTAGTGCCCACCGCTGAGGCATTTCATCACAACCTTACGTAATGGTGTAACTAACTCGTCCGACAGCCAGAATGATCGTGTGTGGCAGCTTCTATAGTGATATGTGATTGGTCTCGTATCTAGTTTTTTTTTAGGAACTGATCAGTTGAGCATTGTTGGGTGATATCAGAATCCGTTGCTCATTACGTTATAAAGTTGTCAATTTTAATCTTGATTTTTCGCGAATGATTTCTTTTTAGTACTTCGAAAAATGTACGGAATTTTAGTTGCTTTTTACATAAAGTGATCAGTTGAGTAATGTAGTTTAACTGTATTTGTCGCGATTGATTGTTTTAGTATTGCGAAAAATGCACAGATTTTTAGTCGATTTATATAATATGATCAGTTGAGTAATCTAGTTTAATATTAACATACGTTGCTCATCGGCTTATAATTAATTTTTTTTTATTCTTGATTTTTTCACGGAAACTTTCTTTTAAGTCTTTCGATGCAGATCAATTCCGAAAACTTCTAATATGATGATTAATCCGGTTCTAATCTGGGATTATATAATCCCAAACCCAGTGGTCTCGGTGTCTGATTATTTCTGAAGGCTCTCAGTTGACTTAATGATTCCTTCAGAGATAGGTGACTCTATGAGTTTAGACGTAGAATAAACTTAATTTCTATACTTAAATCCGCTAATTACTTTAAAGTTTTATTTGAATTAATTTGTAGACTTACTGTATACTGAATGTAGAGTTTCAGTTGAGTTTATTTCTAAACTCAAATATTTCAAGGGCATCAGACGCTCAGTTGACTTAATTACCAGACTTTAATATTTCAGTGACTTTAGAGTCTCGGTTGAATTAATTTGTAGACTAATATGTCTTAGACATTAGTCTCAATTGAGTAAATGTCTGTACTTGATTATCTCACTGACTTCAGACGTCCAGTAACCTGAATTGAATTAATATATAAACTTTAATGTCTCAGTGAGTTTAAATGTTACAATTTCTAGACTTTAATAGACTAAAAGTTTTGGGGACTTTATAGTCTCAGCCTAGTTCATTTCTAAAGACGAATGTCTTATTGATTTTTAATGTCTCAGTGACTTAAGATTCTCTCTTTCATCTGTGGACTACTATGTCTTACTACTGACTGTATAGAGTCACGATCGAGTCACTTTCTAAACTTGAAATCTCATTGACTTTAGACAA
The DNA here is from genome assembly GCF_015104395.2 of Macrobrachium nipponense. Lineage (NCBI taxonomy): Eukaryota > Metazoa > Arthropoda > Malacostraca > Decapoda > Palaemonidae > Macrobrachium > Macrobrachium nipponense. The sequence continues at coordinate 3,726,016 of NC_087209.1, read as the reverse complement.
TGAGTAGAACTACTTAATTTCTAGATTTTAACGTCTCAGCGACTTAAGAGTCTCGGTCGAGTCGCTCTGTGTGTGAGATATATCCCCGATTCAACATTTTCTTCAGAACAAATCTTCTCTCCCAGCTCTTGGCATCTGTCGTTGAAGAGGGCTTACAAGAACTCTCTCTCTCTCTCTCTCTCTCTCTCTCTCTCTCTCTCTCTCTCTCTCTCTGAGCATAATTGTGTAGCGAATTTCTAAACCCCCACGATGAGAGAGAGAGAGAGAAAGAGAGAATGATTGTGAAGTGAATTTCTAACCCCCACGATGAGAGAGAGAGAGAGAGAGAGAGACAGAGAGAGAGAGAGAGAGAGAGAGATGAGTTTATTGTCGAAAGAAACCGGAGGGGAATTCGAGATATGAAAATTGTCCTTGATGTGCGCGTGTTTAGTATTTTTTTTTCTAAGTGTACAAAGTTTAATGCTTTAGAACTTTTTTTTTATTGAGGGGGGTGGGGTTGGCGGTGGGGAAAGGTTTTAGTATCGGAAATGTTTCTGTATTGGCAAGATAGTCTCTGAATGATTTAGAGTATGAATTGTATGTTTATATATCTTGGGATATTGATTTATCATATTTTTTTGCAATGGTGTGTGATGATATATTAAAATTATATGTGTATATATATATATATATATAGATATATATATATATATATATATATATATATATTATATTTAAATATATATATATATATATATATATATATATATACATATTGTTAAATTCCATTCTTATTTAAGTAATCTCGTCAAAATAGTTTTTATTCTCAGAACATTATCAGAACATTCGCTACGTATGTTCTGATAAGAATGAGAGACAATATTTATTTTAAAAGAGATACCAAGGATGCAGCCCTTGGAACAAGCAGCATGAGAAAGAAATGATTGATGTCTTTTATGAAGGAACTTCATCATACAAAGTCCGACGGGAGGGGCAACTTCGCCTAATGAATTCCTATGGGAGGGCCAACTCCATATAATATACCTCACACCTAACAGAAAAAAATATATAGGAAATGGCATAGAATGAAAAAAAAAGGCGCTGGAATTTCCAAATATTTGTAAATAGCTAAAAAAAAAGAAGATGGGTATATTCCCGTGGCCCGTGATTACACTCGGCTCCCGATCCTGTCAAGTAACACCCCCGTACCCCCCTTTTTTTTCTTATTTACGTAACAACGTTTGTCGATTGTTTGGATAGTAATTTTACGGCCGCTGGGTCGAAATCGTTCCTTTGCGATGATCAAACACCGACCTCCGGCGCATCTTATTTCTTCCTTGTTTTGTGTTTGGTTGGTTATTTAGTCCGGAATGTAAATGAAGGGTCTTTTTCTTTTGTTTGTTTGTGTCTTTGTTGAACCCTGTATACATCGTTTGCGTATTTGCAGCTTTATTTTGTGGACGTATATATCCGTTTCACACTGTATTTATCGTTTACCTGCCTATTTCGTATGTAAATGAGGGGAATCTCTCGTTTGTTTGTTTATGTTTTTGTTTAACCCTGTATTTATCGTATACGTTTTTGTATCTTTGTTTTGTTTACGTATATTTTGCTTTCATCCTGCATTTATATTGAACGAAAAAGTACAATTGATTCGTGAACAAAGAACTGGAAATAGTAAGTGTGTTTTCGATCATTATAAGTTTAATATAGACCTATTATAGTATCTTATTTTATTATAAAACAGTTGTTCTATCCTATTTCGCTTTCATTACTGTTATTATTATGTTAATAATGTATTCTCTGGGAATCACAGATGATTGAAGATGGATTTCCGAATATCAGGTAAAATGTAACGGATAAGAAACTCTACGGGAACAACTACAAAGGTTTTATTTGTAATTGGGAAGATCTGATTATAAAAAATCCCGCGGTTTTAACTCTCCAGGTTTAATTTTAACAGTCGCACGAAGGCTGGCAAAGCATAGTATTGCTTTATAAAGTAATTTAGTTTCAGAACGCTTTGTAACTGTTGGAAGTTTTGTATTTATCTTCAAAGCATCAATCAATCGTTCCATTCCATCTATTTTACTAATGGTATTTTGTTCATCGAGAAAAGTAATGCACATGGCAATGCATATCTGCAATGAAAGTATTTCAGGTTTCGAAGTAGTTGTGAAGATATGTTTGGCTTGTCGATTCCTGAATTCTCGCTTCGTCATTGATTTCTTTCTGTAACTTGGGATTCGATTAGAATTTTCAATGCTAAAGCATTATATTTTGAAAGAGGGCTTACATCACAAAAACAATGTATATCACTAATTTGACGTTCTGCTAAGTACTTGTTAAGAAATGACCTAAGACATAATAGTTCTTTATGCACTTGAATTTGAGAATGTATGTAGCTGTCAACATGATTTGATGGGACACAAGTTCTGCAGTTATTGTGAACTGAAATGTCAAAGGGTTATATATATATATATATATATATATATATATATATATATATATATATATATATATATATATATATATATATAATTATAAACTGTAGAAAGGTAAATGAAACAGGGACTAGGAACAAGTACTTTCATAGTATAGACTGTAACCTCGCCCCCTTTTCCTGTTTTTGTATATAAACGCCTGTCAACTTCTTTTATATTCAGTGTGAACTTGAAAATTGTTAATATACTATGAAGTTACTTGATGCAAGTCCCTGTTTCACTTACCCCCTACTAACGTGGATTTAAAAGGATATTCTCAAGTACGAGTTCCTTCGTACTACATTGATATATTATATATATATATATATATATATATATATATATATATATATATATATATATATATATTCAACTCCGGAAGGATCTATTGAACACTGACATTGTATTGCAGATTATTAGAGTAGGAAGTGACTTGTTTGGAAACTCTGTAACAGAGAAACAGTCGACAAATATGTATTTTTCTCACTTACCTGAATATAGGAACAGCATCAACGCTGTAGGCCTGAAGATAAAATAGTAAAGAGTAATGGAATGAAAAAAAAGTTGGGCTAACCTTCCAGGGTTATGTAAACACAAGACGTTATTGGAACTTGTTTTTAAAAGAGTTAAGTGTTTGATAATGATGGCACCGAGCCACCACGATGCCGAGAACCAGAAGAAATGACCTGACCCTATCTCTGCCTTCCAGGTTCGCGCCCACCGCGACGACTGGGAAGCCGAGCGGAGTGAGAAGAGGTCGGCAGAGACCGCTCTCGCCGAGACGGAGGCCAGGGCAGCTCTCCTCCTGCAGGA
>NC_087209.1:3685241-3717741 GCF_015104395.2 Macrobrachium nipponense | reverse complement strand
ACCAAGTCTGAAAGGTAACCCTCGAGATACGGTCTTTTTATTTATTCATTTATTTTATCTTTATTTTTTTTTTAAGAGAATGGTAATTACAGGGACGCTGCGAGGTCAAGTCTCAAAGGTCACCCTCGAGATACGGGCTTTTTATTTATTTATTTATTTATTTTATTCTTTATTTTTTATTTTTTTAAAGAGGGAGGGTAATTACAGAGACACGGCGAGGTCAAGTCTCAAAGGTCACCCTCGAGACATTTTCTTTCCTTCTGAAGAGGAGGCTAATTATACGAACGCGGCGAGGTCAAGACTCAAAGGTCACCCTCGAGATATGGTCGTTTTCCCCGAGACAACATCGTTATGTGGAGAACGTTTCCGTTTCTTCGCGCGGTGATAAACATCAGCTATCTGCGGCAGCGGCAGCGGCGGCCGACAGGAGGATTCTTTCATTAAAATTCATGACGGGGAAGGAGGAAGCGGCAGTTCCTCTCTCTCTCTCTCTCTCTCTCTCTCTCTCTCTCTCTCTCTCTCATTTGCATGGGGGAAAAAAATTTATGTTATGGCAATTTAACCCTACGGTTTTCTTCTCCCCCCCCTCAGCCAACTCCTCCCCTTCCGCTCCTGTGCGCACCCCTCCCCCTTCCCCTTCCTTTTTTTTTTTTTATTTCCTTTTGCCTCAAAATACATGTAGTATAGAGCTGTGAGAAGGCAGTGCGCTGTTTTTCTAGGGCAGTGGGGCGCCCCTGGAACATAGAGCGAGTGTTATGTACGCTTGGTTCCTGCGTATCTTTTTTCCCAGTTTTTCTGTTGACTTTTGGTTTGGACTCTGAACTGTTCGGAAATAAATCTGGGGTTTCAATAAAAGAGATGCTTTATCTTTTAGATTTTTTCCCTTACGCCTAGACTGTTCCTACGGTTCTGATTACATGTGTACTTGTGTGTGTAAGTGCTGTTTGGATTTAGACATTCGCGAATTTGTATGCTATGAAATTAAGTTACTTCACTTCTACCTCTCTCCTGCTATGTAAATCCAGACGAAGGTTTATACCAGCCGGTTAAAATACACGCATACAGTTCCTGAGAAAAAAAAGACTCACTGTAAACACACCTTTCTGCTGCACGCTTTCCTTGCCATCAAAAGCCCACCCAACCAGACACTGGATGATGACCTCTCTTCTTCCTCCTTCGACTTCTTTTGTTTTTTTCTCTTCTTAGGTGTGACTATACCCACTGTCCCGGTGTGACCCTCACTACCACCCCTACTCACTCCCCCAAATCCTTGGAAGGACTCCACTAACTGACGAACAACACCATCTGCATCCTCCACTACAATATCATCCTACCACTGGTGTTGACAGACTGGAGGTAGGAACCAGGTTGTGGTTTTGACACCTTTAACATGATTCAGATAACAAGACTGGGGTCTTCAGTAGAATGTTTTGCACGATACCTTCACGAATACTCTTCTTACAAAAACAAGATTGTGTTGTAAAGAAAGGATCTTCCATCTTGTATTTTGGCTTGAAGATTTTAAAGCGACACTAGAGGGGCATGGCAGAACCTGTCACTAATTTAAATAAAGAAATATTACCGTTTAGAAGTATTGGAATTATGATCGAGTAAAATTTGATCGCTTTAGGTCATAACTTTCTCTCTTATTTGGTAATTCTCTCTACCACTACACTAACCTCTCTCTCTCTCTCTCTCTCTCTCTCTCTCTCTCTCTCTCTCTCTCTCTACTGATGAAGATTTTTTAACATTAATTTCAGCCCTCTGTTTCCTTTTCCTTACATATCAGAGGAAAATTGTCATACTTTCAGAATTCCTTGCCAAGATACAGTTCATTTCAGTAATGGTATTTACTGTAGTGTAAGTTCTTTTGAATAAGTAGATTTCTTGAGTTCTTTTGAATAAATAAATTTCTTGAGTTCTTTTGAATAAGCAAATTTCTTGATGTACATTTGCGATACTTAAGTCAGTATAGTTAGTATAACTTTCAGACTTATTTCTCAATATTGTATTTCACTTTTATTGATTTAACATTTCCACCTACCACTTAGACTGATGTTCGCAATATTTTCAGGTTCCTTTATATTGATTTATCAGTTCCACCTACTACTAAGACTAATGTTGCGCAATATTTTCAGGTTCCTTTGAAGGGGTGGATTCCCGTGTCGATGTTACATCAAATTGCCTTCAGCGGAGCGACGCCGGAACACCAGACGCCTGTCGTTCAGAGCCAGTCTCACCCACAACAACCCAATCGGACGTATGCCCCCGTACAACCGCAAAACTTACAGAATCATCAACAGCAACATATGCACCAGTCACAACCTCAACAGCAACAGCAGAAATCTTACCAGCAGCAGTCACAGCAGCAGCAGCAGCAGCAGAGCCAAGTAAAGCAGCATCTGCAAGTTCAGCCACAGCCAAGGCAACAGCAACATCAAATACAGAGCCAGCAGCAACGACAGTCTAATCTGAACTGCATGCCAAAGCCAGTTCCTCTGTCATCTGCAGGCAGCAATGACAACTCAGCAGTAAAAGTGGGAAACGCAATTGGTGGCGTCGATGACAAAAAGCGCTATGAAGCCATGGGAGCCAGACCAAAAGTTTTGGGAGACTTGAGCTCAGTCACTGGGAAGGGTATTGGTGTAATTGAGGACGAGAAGAGTGCCAAACACCGTGCTAGATCCATTCTGGCCAGTGCCATCCCAGTCTCCCCAGTGTCCAGTGGTCCTTCCACACCTTGCGGCATTAGTGTCACTCGTACTTCGTCAAATATGCCGAAAGGATATGTACCCATCACATCAACTGTGCTGACGCCCATCAATTTCCGTCCACCATTTGTGGCTCACAAGCGACCTTCTGCTGTGAAACATATGGGCCAGGGAGGTAAGGTTTCCTCCTATGTACCTTCTCCTGGCATTGGAAACATAGCACCTCCGACTCATGTACGAAGCGAGTCGTCGCCAGCTGCTCTCCTTAGTGGTAACAGCAGTAATGCCAACATGCCAAAGAATTTGTCGTCTAACGTTGTTAAAAAGCAAACGAATGAGGTTTCTGTAATCTCAGACAAGATTCTCAAACCGTCTTTCTCCAGTAATTCACAAAACTTGTCTCAGTCCACTGACAATACGAAAAGCCCAAGCCCAGGGACAAAGAATGTCCAAGTAAACTGCACAAATGTTACCACCTCTAGAGACAGTGATAAACCAGCTTCCGTAGTCAACATAATCCAATCACCTCAGTGCACCGATGGAATATCTATTGTAACAACGACAATATCTTGTTCAAGTCCTTACACCTTAACTACTACAACTTCTTCATCACTGGTAAATGTATCTGGTCAGAACCAAGGCTCCAAGAACTCTGAGACATCAGTGCCACACACCTCGCCTAGTACAACGAGTAGTGTGATGGCATTTGCCTCCATCACAGTTACAACAACCGCGGCAAATCACTGTAATTCTAACAATACTGCATCAACGTATTCCTCAAGCACCTCTTCCAGGTCCTCCTCACCAGGGATATCCCTCACTACATTTGGATTAAATTCTGAGGGTCGTGGAATACCTGGTGCCATTTGCTTTGCACTTGGATCTGATCAGAAAGGAACCAGAAGTCCCCAGCATTGTGCCTCACCTCGCAGGACTTCTAATTCATCAGTTATGAGCCCTACACCAGATATGTCGACTGCTGGACAGTCGCAAAAAGACGTGAAGCCTCCTACAGGAGTCAAAAGTCCAACTATTATCATAAACAATGCTCCTCCAACAACCACTGTAAAAGAGGAACACTGGTGGTCCGTTGAAAGTCCTGGTAGAAGCAAGCAGCAGAACAGTCAGAGCGGAAAGCTCGTCAACTCTACTTGGGTGAGGTTGATGGGCGGCCAGGCTAATAATCGCCCAGGCTCTGGTCTCCCTTGGCGCACTGCCAGAGCGGTGTCCGGGCAACATCTGAACCAGGCGAGAAAAGCATCTCATGAAGACGGATCCAATGGCACAACCTCACCAAACAGTGTATCCTCGTCAACAGCTACCTTTAATTATACTCCAGCTGTTAATTCTCCTCCATCTTCTAACCTGTCATCAGCCACCAACTCGGCTCCTTCATCTCCACCACCAAATCTTAATCAACCTCACAACGAAGATCTCAAGTCCATGGCGTCTAAAAATATTTCGTCTGCAATTCTGAGCTATGAACTGAGTGCAAAGTGTGAATCAGTAACAAGTCCCACAGAAACCAAACCAACTCAGACGTGGTCAGGAAGTGGAGTGGACAGTTCCATGAATGATGGTGTAGTAACAATGACAAGAAGAGACCTTGTGTGTCCGTCTTGCCAAATGCTCTTTCCTCCAGAAAAACACCTCAAATTCTTAGATCACTTCGAAGTTTGTAGAGGACCAGAATATGCTGATTTATAGCCATAGGTAAATGTTTAGGCTTTTATGATAATTATTTTGTAGAGTTAAGAAAACATGAATAAGTTTCTTTTAGAAAAAAGAACCAGTGATATTTTTATAAGGTGCACAAATAATTTTTCTGCTGAAGCCATACTCGACAGTACATTTGCGATGTAATCTTGCAGAAAGTTATTGTAACAGGACTTTCATTTCGTTTTTGCAGTTGTGATTACACACACACGTGTTATCAGAATGCAAGCAAGTTCATTTGAAAGTTCCTAAGTAAGGTATCTATTGGGTCCTGAAGTAGTATCATTCAGTAAGTAGAAGTAATGTATACGGTCCTGATACCGGCATTCGTTGATAATGAAATATAGCTGCAGAGGTTGTGATTTTTAGAGTAATGAAATAAGCCTACACTGGCATTTGGACTTAAACCATGACATTACAAATGTATGACACAGCTCTTCTGTTTATTCAGTGTTGCACTGGATAAACCGTACCTTTTGCAATTCTTGAAGTGGCCTGGAAGGGGCTAGTCATGAATAGCACATGTTCAGACGGTAGTTTGTTTGGAAGTTTCTTCTCAGACACCACGTCTTTCGAATCCAGTCGACTACAGACATGAAATACAATGACAGACCCATTGAAAAGTGGAAGAGCTGAGCCTAAACTGTTCTTTGAAATGATAAAACATGCAACGTCGCTGGGTCATGACACAAGAACACTTTCTATCTATTTGTGACCACTTTTCCTTCGATTGGCATGAGATACTAGTAATAACCTTACTCTTATTTAAAGTCAGTTACAGCTCACTGTGTAGTAGCGATGATTGAAGTCTGGTATGAGTTTTCAAACTAAATGGTAAGGAAGTCCCGGAAATGTATCTGTCCTGGAGTTCAGACCCTGTGTATTATTCCTCATGGAAGTTGTAAGCTCAATCGTTGGACAGTAAGATGCAGTGATTGCGCAAAGGGTTAACATGAGTTGACAGTATGTAGAGCAAAGCTTTGTGAGCCATTAAAAACCTAGTTTGTGTTAATTTTGCATGTGTGTTGAAAGTGATAGAACGGCTGTTAAATTCATGTCTTTAACATGAGGGGTTCTCAGATGTGTAGAGCATGTATGCCTAGTGACTGTTAATCAGGAAATTGCCTTCACTTTTTGGCCATTATTTCTAGACAGGGCAGTCTGGCAGCACAGTAGTTCTACAGGACCCTTTCTCTTTGGTCGTGAGTGTCAACGAAACAGTAAATGATCTTGATCTCCATACCTTAAATTAGTCATCATTGCAATTGTGAGTGGTGTGAGTTTGATCATTGAGTGAACAATGAGAGAGTATGAATGTTCTTGGTGGGCACAGTGATTCTGGGAGCGTCATCCATGGCAAGGCCTATGATGGGTTAGGTTAGTATTGTGTCTGTGGGACCATAGGTGAGGCTGATAACTGATTTAATGGGTTGTTCGCCAAGGTCTGATCTGTACCTAAATTTTTCCTCAAGAGTATAAATTGTGTGATAGATTAATCCAATTTCTAGACTGTCAGGCTTCTTGGAAAATAACTTCACATTTTCATGAATTACCAGACAATCTTGTACATAGGTATGTTCAGATCACTCCATTCGTTGGATAATCCTGGACTTTTACTGTATCTCATGTCTCCGAAAATATATTCTACGAAACAGAATGTACATGTTACATTATATTGTTAATGTCTGTAATGGCACAACTACACATGTGCGTCACACACGTATACACAACATTGATTACTATATGTGATCCACATAGTTTTTTTTTAAGATCACATGTAGTAATAAGCAAATTGTGTTTTATTTTCAACGTTTAGTAATAGACGTTTTAGCTTGGAAACCTGCAAACGTGAGAAGCAGTAGTAGCTTGTAGCATAACACATTTATAAGATGCTTATAGATCTGTTTATGCGTCCTGCTAAGCACCTTTAGATTCTGCCTACGTAAGGCGTCGTAGATCCTTCAAACATGCCTTATCCTATCTTAGCTTTTCGTCGTTCAAGTAGGATTTCTAGAGTTACCTGTGAACAACACGAGTTTCAAAACTCCGAAAAGCACAGTAGAATTTCAACCCATTCAAATTGGCTTCGTCGGGAAATACTGAAATTTGCATCTCGTAAAGTACTGGAACCTTACAAAGAAGTATCTGACGCATTTGTTACATGTCTACTGTAAGTACTTTCAGATACAATGCATCATTTCACAGCAGTTGTGCAACACTTGCACAAATTGAGACAAAATTCATATTAGGTTTCACGAGTTCGATTATAGTTCAAGATACATTTGTGTAATTATTATGATTTATATGTGACTGACGCGATAAAGCTATCATTTGGAACTGTGCTTCGTCTTAAATGCGTCAGTGGAAAGGTTAAGGTTTCATACAGGTGTATAACAGTTCATACATGTGCATGTGTATATGTATATGTGTATATATATGAATACATTATATATATCATATATATATGAATAACATATATCTATATATATATATATTATATATATATATATATATATATATATATATAGATATATATATATATATATATATATATATATATATAATACATGTAGGTATACCTGTGCAGAAAAACCTCAACCTAAAAGGTTTCTTAATTTCGCAACAGTAACTGCACTTTGTTCGTCATGGTTAGTTAAAAACACAAAGCGAGTCTAGTCTTCCCCCCCAAACGTGTCTCCGTGTCATTACGGGACACATTGCTGTACATAATGTAATGTTATGTGAATAGAAGTATCGTAATTACGTTATATATACTGTATATGCATATTGGCGATGTTCTTTTAAATATTAAGGAAAAACGAGGGACGTGCGATTTGAAATGAGCCCTCGCTGAAATCTCTCTCTCTTCTCCTCTCTCCTCTCTCCTCTCGAGTCTTCCATCTCTCGTCTCTCTCTCTCTATAGCTATTATTGTTCTTAATCGCTGTTAATATCCATACTTGTATTGTAATTAGTTCTAAGATTATATATATATCTTTGACTCGATTTTGTGTTAAGTTTTATTTGTCTATATCATCACGGCTTAGTTTTTAATCTATGTTCCCTTTATAGCAGCCTCTCTCTCTCTCTCTCTCTCTCTCTCTCTCTCTCTCTCTCTCTCTCTCTCTCTCTCTCTCTCTCTCCTGTATTTGTGTATGATTTGGTATATTTATTTTGAATTTTGTATATATATTGTTATTTATACATACAGGGTTCTCTTTTGGGAATATTCTAGTCCATTCTTGATATTATTATCTAGTCATGCCTGTGTTACTTCTTAGATGATTTTTGTATTGCATCTTATTATCTTTCCTTCTGTGTATGGGTATTTCAGGAACATTTTCCCTGCCTTCTTTTTTTATAAGTAGTCTTTCTCCCTCTTTGTCTTTTTATTTTCCCAACTTCTTTTGTCTTGTCTTCATTAAAGTTACGTAGATGAGATTGTTTCATTTTTCCTCACTCTTCTTCGCGGTGACTTTCTCATTTAAGTTTTCTTGAAGTTTTTCCTAGGCGCAGTAAATAATGTTCACATTATTTAAAGCACAGTAAATAGTGTTCACATTATTTGCACTGTAGTTAGCTGATCTTTCTTCTAGTTTTAAAGGTGACTTGCCATAAATATCTTGGTTTGGTTTTAGTTATTGGGGCCATGTTTGAAAATGTAGACGAAAACTCTGTTCCAAGTTAATATTTCCTTTTGTTATTTCACGATTCCTAGACCCATTAACACGCTTATTATAAAGGAAGAGATGAGTCAAGAGATTTCTCTTTTTTTAGCTTAATTTAGGCAAATTTAAAATATTAGTGTCGGAGAAAAATATATAGAAATTTTCGTTCATATATTCATTTCCAGGATGCCTTAAAAAGCAACTTAATCCGAAAAGGTATGTTAGGGAGAAATATGTTTAAAAATCCCTAATTTTCAAGCTTCAATTTCGTTAATGAGAGAAACCACATATATATCAGTTTACTGTGAAAATAATTGTCTTTTCATTTTATAGTCTTTCTTCATTTTATAGACTTATTTCTAGAAAAAGTGTTAAGAGGCAAGTTTCATTTAAATGGAGATCTTCATTTGTTCTTCATGTGGTTGCCATTTTTCAAAAATACAATAAGAACATATATATATATATATATATATATATATATATATATATATATATATATATATATATATATATATATATATATATATATATATATATATATATATATATATATATATATATATAATATATATATATATATATATATATATATATATATATATATACATAAATAATTAGGTTCCCCTAACCCGTCAGCCTTCCCCTCTCCTATGTCCGTCTGCCGTCATCTTTCCCCTCTCCCATTTCCCTGCCGTCAGCATTCCAGCTTTCCCTCGTACCAACTAGTCCCCCTCACTTTCCTGCTGTCGCCTGTCAGCAACCTGTTGTCAGGTTTTCATCTCCCCTTTCCTCTCCTGTTGTCAGCTCCCCTCTCACTGCGTCATCCCGTTGTCAGCTAGCTCCCTTTTCACTTCATCTTGCTTTTCTCTTTCTCATTCGTCAGCTGTTCCCGTATTTTCTATCCCATATGTCAGCTTTTCCCCGGTTTTCTATCCCATATGTCAGCTATTCCCGTTTTCTATCCCATGTCCCCAGCCGTTCCCTTTCTTTTATCCCACGGTCGTCAGCCTTTCTCCTACCTTCCCCTCGTCGTCAGCTGTATTCCCCTGACCCCTTTTTAGTCAGCACTCCCATATACCGCCGTGGCCGAAGGGAAAGGAGGAGGAGGAGGAGGAGGAGGAGGACGAGCAACGGCCATTAGAAACTTTCCCTCTCAGTTGATTAAGGAAAAATTGGCGGTAAGGGAAACCTCGGCTTCAGGTTGAAATAATCAGTTTTTTTTATGACGTGCTGGGGTAGTATTATTTTTTTTTATTATTATTATTCAAAATGTAAACCATGCATTTTAAAAACTTTTTCAAGGTTATTCTCTGGCCTTTCAGAGATTTTCTTATTATGCAATGTCTCACTCCGAGAGATGATGCCTTTAGGGGCGGGGGGGGGGGGGGGGTGGGGGGGAGGCGGGGGAAGGCTGTGTGTGACGAGTACGAAGAAAAATATTTTTAAAAATATCAAATCCTCCTTTTATTTATTTCTCGATTATTAGGTGTTGACTTTCGTGTTTCAGATGTTCATATTTTGATTGGTTAAAAATCATATTTTGAATGCTTAAAAATGTCGCACGAAACGATGGTTATTTATCTTGAACGATCTCCTTTTGATCAACGGATATTGTCTTCCTGTCCTGAATTATGCTCAGTTATGTTTTCCAAGGATGTATATTTGCTGCAATAGCAATGAACTCCAATCCCAGCAAGGAGACTCCATCTCACTCAGCGACGGAAACCTTTCTTAATAATCTGATATTGGGTTTTGCCTTATTTATTTATATTTATAAATTTCATTTCCATTGTTTTAACTGCGAGGGAGATTATACTTAATTACACTTATTAAGGTATCTAAACATATCAGAAGCGCCTCAGCGGCGTGGTTGGTATGGTATTAGCGTCCCACCTCGGTGGTCGCGGGTTCGATTCTCGGCCATTCCATTGAGGAGCGAGAGATGTGTATTTCTGGTGATAGAAGTTCACTCTCGACGTGGTTCGGAAGTCACGTAAAGCCGTTGGTCCCGTTGCTGAATAACCACTGGTTGCATGCAACGTAAAAGCACCATGCAAACAAACAAATAAACATATCAGAATCCAAAATGCAAAAAAAAAAAAAAAACATCATTCCAGCAGTCGTCTCTTAAAACTAGCAAGACTCAAGGTAGGAGAGTGGTTTGGTGTTGTGGAAGGTAAATTGTAATTATTCATAAAGCATGATCGCCATTCTCTTCATTTTTCAGAACGTTTTGCCTCGTGCGAGAGGAACTGGAAGAAAATTCCTAATTTCGTCGACGGTTTTAAGAGAGTTACCAGCGAAAAGTCTTCCTAAGAGCGACGCGCAAATTCCGCTCTGGATTGTCAACGTGTTTTTGCCCTCGTAGATATTCAGTGTGTTTTTCGTCTTCTTGTAGCAGTAGGATGAACGTCAGTAGTAGCAGAAGTAGTAGTAGTAGTAGCAGAAGTATGGAAACTTCAGTATAGTAGCATGAAGAGTATAATAGTATTAGTATGAAAAGCAGGGTAGTATTAGTAGATTGTTCAAGATATAAACCAATTTCTGGACGAGCAATAGTCATAGTAATAGATCTAGCTAGTAGTGGCAGAAATAGTCGTAGAAATAGCAGCAGTAATAGTAGTAGAAATATTAGTGGCAGTAATAGTAACAGAGATAGAAGCAGCAATAATAGTATTAGAAATAGTAGTGGTAGTAATAGTCCTAGAAATAGCAGCAGTATTATTAGTAGAAATATTAGTGGTAGCAGTAGTAACAGAAGTAGTTGAAGCATTAATAGTAATAGAAATAGTAAATGTTGGTAATAGCAGTAGTAGAAATATTAGTGGCAGAAATGGTATTAGAAATAGTGGCAGCAAGCAGTAATAACAGTAGAGGTAATAGTGGTAGTAATAGTAGTAGCAATAGTAATGGCAGTAATATTAGTACAAATATTAATAGCAGTAATGGTATTAGAGATAGTAGTGGCAGTAATAGTAGTAGAGATAGTGGTGGTAGTGATAGTAGTAGCAGTGGCAATAGTAGTAGTAATAGCAGTGGTAGGAACGGTGACAATTATTCGAAAATCGCACAGCATTTCCTGTTCACGACCGACGAGCAGCAGTTGTTGTTATTTCTTAAAATAATCTCCATTGGTCCGATAGAATAAATTGTGGTAAGCTGTTGAAGGGTCTCGGGGGCCTGGTTTGGACCTTTGGACTCTGCTAAAGTGGATGATTATGTTGCGGTATTGTTCAGTGAGTGCACAATGCTCGTGTACTCACTGAATTGTATAATCTGCCAGCCTTGAAGAGGCATGTCTATATTCCTTTCGTGCTGAGCAATATTCTCTCTCTTTTTCTCTGTGTGTATATATATTATATATATATATGTATATATATATATATATATATATATATATATATATAGAGAGAGAAAGAGAGAGAATATTGCTCAGCATGAAGGGAATATAGACATAGAGAGAAAAAGAGAATATTGCTCAACATGAAGGGAATAGAGAGAGAGAGAGAGAGAGAGAGAGAGAGAGAATATTGCTCAACACGAAAGGAATATAGACTATGCCTTTTCAAGGCTGGCAGATTATATAATTCAGTGAGAACACAAGCAAGAAATTAAAGATCTCTCTCTCTCATCTCTCTCTCTCTCTCGTCTCTCTCTCTCTCTTTCCAGAATTTTCCAGCGGGGAAAACCCAAAGGTGAGTTATGACCCTGTGGCGAACGTTCAACCCCCTCCCCCTCCCCCTCCCACCCCCCTCCTCTCAAATCCCCCTCCCCTCCCCTTCCCCTCACCCCCTCCCCCTCCCCCCTCCCCTCCCACCCCACTCCCCTCCAATCCAATCCCCCCTCCCCTCCAATCACCCTCCCCCTCCCCCTCATCATCCCCCTCCCCCTCCCCTTCCACCTCTCCTTTCCCCTCCCCCCCGTTATATCAGAAGCGGCCCCCACAGTGAGCCAATATCAGCCTGCAAGCTGTCGGTTACTTGCATATTTATCGAAGCTCGGGTCCCAAAGGCTTCGGAGGCTTCAGCTGACCCGTATTTCACGGGAAATACGGAATTAACGTATGTCCGTATTAGACTCGGAGCACTAGACAAGTTAGTTTAGTACGTAAAGCTCGAGTCGCAGTAATGTTTGTCTGCATTTAGGGGCAATACTGAAATTGGATTTGTGGAATTTTCGTCGAGTTGATTAGCTTGCCTTGTTTCCCCTGTTAGGGAGATTAGCCGATTAGTTTATATATAATGTATAGACAATATATATATGTGTGTGTGTGTGTGCTGTACATTATATACATATATATCGCGGTGCAGCTCCACTTTGTATATATAATTATATAATATATATATATATATATATATATATATAGTTATAATATATAATATTATATATATTATAATATACTATAATATATATATATATTATATATAGTATATATATTATATATAGATATATATATTATTATCGATCTCTAGTATATATATATGTATATATAATAATATTATATATATATCATATATATATATATAGTATAATATATATATATATATATATGTATATATATATATATATATATATATATAAAAAAATGCATCTGCACGGCGATATATATGTACGTAATGTACAATACACACGCACACACGTACACACACACATATAGATATATATATATATATATATATATATATATATATATATATATATATATATATATATATTTGCGTGTAAAGTACGCGTATATCTTCCATATTCAAACGCGCATAAAGAAACAGACATACATTTTGCCGTGTATTGTAAACTGAATATAAAACGAAAGTAAATAAAATCCCGTTCAGCTTCCCCAGTAATAAAGTGTGGCACATGCAGTGAAGTGCCCAATCCATTATTGGATTAGACGACATAACCGTTTTTCCAAACCATATTCATTTTTCACTACGAAATATTATAGCGGAGATTTTTTTTTTTTTTTTTTTTTAAGGGGACGGGTATACAGTGGAAATGAAATGTACTGGGGCGTTTTGTCAAGTTGATAGATTATTATTATTAATTCTTTTTTTTTTTTTTTAGTGAACGTGAACATAGTAAATTGATATTTAAGTAATGATTCTTGCAGTGTAGGATGACTGGACTAATTTCTTTTCCTCTTTTGCATATTCTAATTAACTTACCTTCTTAAGTATACGTGTTTAACGAAAGGTATTCGTTGCTTTTACTTTAGAAAGTTCCGAATCTACGTGATGGTAGTTAACATGTTTTTGCGTTTTTTTTTTACTTATGAATCTTTTTAATCAAAGAAAGTCTGGGGATGTTCTGCAGGAAAGGGAGAGTTTTAATCCTGAAAGGCCTAACTTACCCTGACGTGATATTAAAGAATAGTAGAGACATTGGTCGACAAACTGTGTATTTTTAACACTCGCCCTTCCGCTTTCTTTCTTTCACTTGTTTTGTGAACCACCTCGCCTTTCATCCTTTATACGGAGTCCCAAAATACTTACGCGAATTCACTTCTACCATACTTCCATCCCCCATATTAATATTCATTACTCCAACTTGGTGTTCTTTTACCTCAGTAACTGCTTTTTTTTTTTTACTTGTGATTTCAACTTTTACCTCTTGCAATTACTTTAAAATACCTTCAAATTCTTTCATATGTTCCTGCCATTTCTCTTCATTATCCGCAATCAGTGCTGTGTCATTCTGCAAACATCGAACTTTCCACACACCATTCATGACTCATTTCCCTTTCACAACTTTTTCACCCACTTCTGGTTTCATTCCTCTCAATTTTCGCATCACATCATCCATAATATTATTAAGTGGCCTTAGAGTCATATCAGATCTTTGCGCCGGACTCATTTTTAAACTGTCCCATATGCACATTTTAACAAATTCTCTATTTCCATCGTATAATCGTTTAATGGCCATCTACAACTTATCTTCTGCACTTTACACCCTCCCCAATTCATCTATAACGATTTAAAGCTTCTCTCTATTTGTAAACTTCTCACATAACAGATACTTGATCCACAAACCCCCAAAATTGTTTAAACCCACACTGTTCTTATCTTAGCAATCCTTCTATTAGCTCTCTTACTTTCTCAATCAGAATTCAAACATACATCGTCGTTATATATACTAACGTCTCGTAACTGTAAGTCTCTGTCACTTCTATTACATTACCTTTGCGTAATTGAATAATGAACCTTTTGCGTCATTTCCTTCGGAACCTTTCCATCGTCCAAATATACATTACAAACCCCAGTCAGCCACTCAGTCTCACTGTCACTACCGGACTTCAACATCTCATTTGTAATCCCATCTATTTCTGTCTCCCATTCTTCTACGTTTTAATTACCCCCATTTCGTCCTCAACAGTCGCTTCCACAAGCATTCTTGAAATTGCAATAACTTTCCCACACTTTCATCTGTTACCTTTCTCTCTCTCTCTCTCTCTCTCTCTCTCTCTCTCTCTCTCTCTCTCCTTTATTTCATCAAAATTCAGCAAAATTTCAAAATGCTCTCAAAGTCGACCCAGTTCTACGTTCCCTTCAGACAGCGTCTCTCCATTTACAGTTTTTTCTTCTGAGATCCATTCGTTTATAAAACTTGCCCCCCCCCCATCCCCCCACCCCCATTTACTTCCTTAGTGGAACAGCGTCTGTTACTCTCAAAAGTTCTTGTTCACATTCTCCATTTTATTTTATCTTTTTATCCACTTTCTTCTTGACCACCATGTTTATCATCTTTACATCTGTTTACGATTTTTTTATAATGTAATTTCTCTTCTAATATTCTCTATTATTCCCCCTTATCCCACTACTTAACTTTTATTATTTCCTCGTGCTATAACTCCTCGCCCACCTCTTAAGATCGTCAGACCCTCCCCCTGTCCCTGTAACTCCATCGTGGAGTTAAAAAAAAAAAACCCTCATCTACTCCATACATCTCTGTTTCTTTAGTGCAACAGTTGCAACTGTCTGTTCTGTCTCAATATAGCTTCATTTTTTACGAAGAAGAAATTGATATTTAAGTTTGCACATATTCCGAAGGAACACGTTAGGGAAGGGGAGGGGGAAAGTATGCATAACAGCACTAAAAATAATTCCTGTGTTAATTGAAATGAACGTATTGCATGATAGTCGTGTTTAATGAGGGAGAAAGACAAAGCATATTTAATGAACCCGTAGATCCACTTCTGTTCCATTTAACAAAAATTGCTTGTTATCTTATTTTCGATATGTAGCATGTATAAAGGCCTTCATACACTGAACGATTGTCTAAACGACTGTCTGAGCGATTGTCGTTATCGACCCACATACACACACGCAATATTCATACAGTATGAACGATCTCCGCACCGATTTCAGTCTAAACAAAGATTTTGTCTCGAGGAGACATGGCATCATCTTTAGAAGAGACGCGCTCGATGGCGTTATATCGGCAGACAAACCTACACATTGAACGACCTGAGTATGACAGACTTAAGTCTCAAGCCAGCAACCTGGTCGTGACAGATTCCCGCGGAGATCGTTCAGACACGAAGCTCCGCCCACTATTGCATTCAGACAAGGCCATACTCAGTGTTTTTGCGAACGATACAGACAGTCGTTCAGACAATCGTTCAGTGTATGGGGGCCTTGAGAATCAGTTATTTATATTCTAGGTGAATAAAAGTCACACGACAGAATTACCCAATTTTATTCGAGTCAACAGCAGATCGGCGCATATATTGCAAATATCTCCAATATTTCTTCCCTTTCACTCAGACCTGCTTGAACAGCCTAAGGCATATGGTTGCGGCCTAGTACATTAGAAAAAATTTGAGAATTTTATTGAAAAATATCACATTGCCTTTTTAAAAACGCTAATGGGTCTCCAACCTAATCATTGTAAACAATTGTCACCTATTATCTTTGGATCACTTTTTCACAAACGAAAGGTAACCTCTGTTATCCTTATTATTGTCAAAATGGCCTTATGAGTATTTCACTTCGTCTTGCGTATATGTTCCTGTGGTTACCTTCTATGAGACAAAATTAAAGTTCGGTAACCGTGTAATATCCGAAACTGTCACACAGATTAACTACAATGTAATAAATTGGTAACAGTTTGAAAGTCCTTTTTTACATACAGTTATCTAAAGTTAACCTTAATTACCTAAAAGTTTTTTTTTTCTTGGATCGCTTCTATAAAACAGAAGGTAACTTGCGGTAACCTTCTCATTAGCAAAAATATCTTGAGAGGTCACAACAGCACACAAAGAAGGTATATAACTTTGTTCAAGTCCCCTTTCACATTTGGTGTCCCAAGGTAATCGTTCGCGTAAGGTTATGTTAATTAAGATAAACGTCTAAGCATGAAAACGATCACAGAAATGACGAATACAAAGAGGACACAAAGGTGACCCCTCGTTTGGTTCAGTTTCCTTAAGCCACCTGAAGGAGTGGCCCATGAACACATTCGATTTCGTCTTTTTCCAACATCTACTTTCATTTTTGTCTCTTTTTTTTCCGTGTTTAGGTCACAAAGATTTTCTCAGCATTTTTGTCTGGAATTTTCTAAAATATCGTTCTTTTGGTTTCTTGCTTTAGTTTTTCAAAAATTATGTCGTTCTGCGATATTTTTCAATATTTTATTCACAAAATTAGTGAAAAACTTGCCTTGTCCTGCTTTCATTATCTTTTAAGGAAATGTTCTTCGATTTTTTTTAATTTCCACAAAATTTCATGGAAATTAAACTTATTATTTTATCCTGTTTTGTGTTTTCATTTTCCTCAAATCGCATCCCATTTTCTTTATCAGGCAAATCGATCCCATTTTCTTTTTCAGGCACATCGTTTCCCGTTTTCTATATTTCTATATCGGTCATTTCATCCACACACTAACCACTCGGATGATGGCCCTTGAGCATCAATGTGACCCGTGACTCCTCGCCCCAGATCCTCAAGGTATGTTGTGTATCATCCAATTCGATCAACAAAGAGGATCACCAAGAACGAAATAGAATCTCTTAAAATTAAAACTACTATTGCTACCACTGAAGTCACTACTGTATGACACGCTTATTTTGTTTTTTAATGTTTAAACTTACGTATAGTAAACTTATCTACTTAAAAGCGTCTACTTAAATGTTTTTTTTATACATGAAGTCGCTTCGATATATTGGCGTTAACAGTACTAAGAGTTTCATAATGAGTGTAAAGGATAAATACGAGTAGTTGATGAACATTTGATGGCAACATAGAAAACGTGAACATGACGTGATGATGATCATGTTGGTAATAAAACCGAATATTTATGAGCAACGGGATGATACTGATGATATTAATATTAATAATCGATGTCTATGAGCAACTTAAAAGCAATAGTAACTATACATGTGGATATGAGCAACCGGGTTTTGATGATCATGATACCAAGCATTAGCGAAGCAGTATGGAGTAATAATAATAATAATAATAATAATAATAATAATAATAATAATAATAATAAAAATAATAATTCTAAGAAGAATATGAGCAACACTGTACAGCGATAAGTCCAAAAACAGCAATAATAATAATTAATAATAATAATAATAATAATAATAATAATAATAATAATAATAAAAAGACATTAAAAGTTGAATACACAGTTAATTAGAAACGGCATGCAACCTATTGTTTTTATAGCAGTTATTATAGAATTATTTGTGCGATAAGGACGCTTAAAATGTACCGGTTACGAGAAAAATATTCCTTTTGTCTTCCTTTCGAAGTTACAATTCCAGTGTCGCAAATTCCCCGTGTTCTTATCTCCTTTTTGTGCTCGTTTTTGGCCTGTTCTTTTGATTGTCTTGTGTTCAGTTTACTTTTGGGAATTATATTTTTCCCGTTTATTTCAGGAGAACGTTTATAGTTCTCAGTTTAAAACTTGTATTTTATTAAGTTGTTGAAATCAAGTTTGTCACAGCCTTGTAAATCGCATTTCGTGTCAAGTGTTCTTGGTTTTAATTTATTATTATTTTTAAAGAGAACATGAAAGCTTACGTAAGGGAGTTTGTCAACTTCGTCTTCCTTTTTATAGACCAGTCTTTTATTATATATCTAGTTGAATCTCGCTTTCTCGACCTTTTTCTACTATTACCACTGTTCTCTTAAATTTTTTAATTTCTAGCTATATTCTTTATATTTCTTATTCATACTGTTTTTATCCCATATTCTCTCTTTACAGTGCTCTATAAATGCATTTTTGCAACTATTTATAATGTTTTTTTCAGCTATTTATAAATGCTTTTTTGCAACTATTTATAAATGTTTTTTTTTCAGCTATTTATACATGCTTTTTGCAACTCTATAAATGCCTGTACAAAAGGCCTCCACATTAAGGCTAATATTCCGCAGGTTAATTGAGTTTTGTACACCTGTACTGTTATTGGGGGGGAGGAGGGGGGCGGTGGGTGGTAGGGTGGTCTGTGTCTGGTGTTTCTCATGAAATAGATTCGTTTACGGTGCACGGTCCCCGATCCATTTGTCTAAAAATAGAATTAAAGGGGATATGGCTCATTATGGTATGTAGGTCTGGGCATTGACGCATGTGTACGCAGTGAATTATGTGTAAATGCAAGTATTTCATTCACTAAAGTTCTATCTTCCTTCAAGGAACAGTTTTCAGTTTGCGTTCTCGTGCGACTGAACAAGTCTTCGGTGGGGTTTCTTTACCTCTTTAAAATTTCCAAACTGTTGTAAACCGTCCTATACACGTTTGTAACTTGTCGCATATTGTAGCAAACTTGTGCCAACATGTCAAAAACTTGTCGTAGACATGTCACAAACTTGTCGCTTACATGTCACAAACTTGCCACATAAATGTCACTAACTTGTCGCATACATGTTGCGAACTTGCTGCATACATGTCTCATACATATCACAAACTTGTTAACAACAAGTTAGCGACGTTAACGAAAAACAAATGAGAAAGTTGTTGTTTTAAGAACAAAGTAAACGAGGTACAATTTTATTGTGCCCAGGGGAAAACTATTTATTGAAATAGATCAAAGATTTTTGAAATGTAGATTTTGTATCAAGTTTACACACCATATATATATATATGTGTGTGTGTGTGTGTGTGTGTTTGTGTGTAACGTACCGGTAAACATATACAATATCTTTGATTACAAGTGGAGTACCTGCCTATACTAAAAACTCGATACAAGTTTTTAAAAAGTATTGCACATTAAAATTCGTACATAGAAGCCTTATTCCGGTTCATCTCAGAATTGAGTATATCACTGATACTCTTTATAACGGATTTGAATTAAAAAAAGAACAGTATCGTGAATTCTACGAAACCCAATTTCCAATGAGCACAGAGTCAAGCAAGTCGCTTCTTTCCGGCGTCTTCAAGATTTCATATGAATCTTGTTAGTCTTCGGTTTTCATCTGCGGTGCCAGATCTACGTAATGGTAACTCTGTCAATCAGTATTGCAAATAGTTCGTTGTATACTTTTCTAGCTTTCCAATGAATTACTTTGAGTATCATTCATTCCAAATGCGAATTACCCCAATTAGTTTTGTTTGGCGTTCGTGAACAGCTGAATATAAGTCTAAAGCTTAATCAATATATTGTTTATATGTGCCAGTTCGAAGTGTGGCTTAGCCGTAGCTCCGGGTGCGAAGTGGAGTTGTTTCTGTATATTCTCTGGAGATTCTGGAGAGACGTGGACGACACCGTGCGTTCCAGGATCTGGAAGGTATGGAAAAGGGATGAGTTATGTGTACAGGCGGAACTTACCGGAGATCTCATCTCGTATCTATAAGACGTTAACAGTTGAAGTCAATAGAGTGAAATTCTGTTATAAATGTCTTAAGATGTTGTGGGATTAAGACACTAGTTTTAAAGATTATACGTTATATCTAAGACTGTAATAAAGGGACGATAGGGTGAAATATTAAATAAAATTATATGTATATATATATATATATATATATATATATATATTTCTATATTTGTATATATATAATATATATATATATATATATATATATATATATATATATATATATATATATATATATATACACGCACACATATATATG
Source organism: Macrobrachium nipponense (assembly GCF_015104395.2). Taxonomy (NCBI): domain Eukaryota; kingdom Metazoa; phylum Arthropoda; class Malacostraca; order Decapoda; family Palaemonidae; genus Macrobrachium; species Macrobrachium nipponense. The sequence goes on along the minus strand of NC_087209.1, from coordinate 3,697,572 downwards.
TATATATATATATATGCATGTATATGACATATATATTTATATATAGAATCATATGTATATAAATTATAATCTATAATTATATATGTAGAATTATATGTATTAAATATATATATATTATATATGTTAAATAAATATTATGTATGTATATATATGTATTATTTACATATAAGATATATTATAAAACACTTATGCATGTGTGTGTAGAAGAGAGAAAAGCCGCACCCACCCACCTCCCCCCAGTACTTTTCGCCGAGGGCTTCGATGTCGTAGGCGCCGTTGTGGTGGCCGCTCGTCACGCCGCCCGCCCTGCCGTTGGCCAGGTGTCGGGGGGTGGTGTTGCAGCTCTGGGTGCGGGCCTCTTGCAGCTGTTGCTGCTGCTGCTGTTTATTCTGGGGGGCGGGGGCACGGCGGGGCAGTTGGCAGCGTGTCCGCCGTTGTTGAGGCGGAAGCTGTCGTGTTTGCTGCTCGGGACGTAGTGGTGGTGGTGATGGTGGTGGTGGTGTTGGAACTGCTGGTGGTGGTGGTCCTCCTTCTGCAGCGGTAGGTGGACCATGGTCACGTCGTCGTCGCCGCGGTCGTAGTACACGTTCCCGCAGCAGATCTGTCGGTTGGGGGGGAGTTTTTTTTTTTTTTTTTTTTTTTTTTTGGGGGGGGGGGAGGGGGGGAGGAGTGGAGGAGTCGGTGGTAGGGGGAGGATTGGAATGAGAGGATGGGGGTTTGGGTGGGAGGGAAGAAATTGGAAAAATTGCTTAACAAATCGTATTTCATTTTGTTTTTTTTTTTCTATTCCAAAAGTTAATTATAATGTTTCCGTTACTGTTTGATCGAACTAAAGACGATAAAAAATTAAGTAAATTATTTGTGCAAAATAACGATAACACGAAAATTTATAAAAATTGCTTTTTGCGAACTTGAGATAGCAAAAACAATAGAATACATTGGTCTTGTAAACTGAAGATATCATGAAAAATGAAGTAAATTGTGTTTGCAAGCTAACGATAACGAAAATTATTATTAATTTTGTTTTTGACAGGGACTAAATATCAAATATTTTTAACCTAACGAAAAGAGAAATCTTTTAACATACCGTAATTGAAAATTAAGCAAAGTTGCATGGAACTTTTTTATTCCTACAGTTTTTTCTTAGACCACTATTCCCAACAACATTCCTTTGAAAGAATATTGTTTTCAAGATAAACCGAATTCTACGTAAACTAGGACACTCTTAATTTAAATACACGTTTATCAACCTGACGAAACGATAGCAGTTTTATTAAACTTCATATAAAAAAAAGCAAAATCCAGTGTGAATTTTTATTTTAGTATTTAGTACTAATTTTTTTTTTTTACCACCATCCCAAACGACAGTCCCTCGCTAGAGTAGCCTAGTTGTCAATCGTGATTCCACATAACTTAGGACTTTAAATGAGATATATTTGACTCTTTAAATGAGATATATTTCATCTTACCCTGTTGTGTAGTGTTTCGTCTAACGCCCTTCTAAAAGTCGGCGAAAGCAGCCAGTAAATGAATATGATGACTGTGCCTCCGAAGATATTCACCACCCACACGGCGTAATCTAATCCACCTGGTATCTGGAAATGCAGAGTTTGACAATTCAAATTCAAATTCAAAAATGTTTATTGATGTACATGAAATGGAGTGTAGCAGCATGCTGCTACTCCTACCAACAAAATTCAAAAGGGATTCCAGGCAAAAAAACATGTATTAAAAAACACATTTATACAGTACGACAATTATAGATTCTTGGGAACTAATCAGAAGAGATTCCAGGCAAAACAAATTCCAATGAAAAACAAATATATACAGTATAACAGTCTTGGGAAGTAATTAGAGCATGACAGTTAAATTATCGTGAAATAAGGCGAATATGACCATTAGATTATGCATTAGGACATTTGTGTGGTTAATTGATGTTATTAAATGTTTCGCCTGTTAGACTCTGGAAGAGAAAATGACTATACCTTTTGAATTTGCTCAGAGGATTCTGGGAAACAGAGGGAATTCGATAATGAGGCTTTCCGATATAAGGGTAATTCTTATCTTTTAAATACAGGGAATATGTCAATTAGATTCGGGAAAGTGAAGAGAATTTGATAATCAGGTTTTGGGATGTGAGCTCTTTCCTGCACATTAGGCCGTCGCAATGATTTTGGTAAATGTAATTATAACATAATTACTTTTATGATTTTAAATATAATGGCCGTTATCACCATCAGACCATTTTCCTCTCTCTCTCTCTCTCTCTCTCTCTCTCTCTCTCTCTCTCTCTCTCTCTCTCTCTATGATTTAAAAATATAGTGGGCCGTATACATCAACCAATTGCCTCCTCTCTCTCTCCCTCTCTCTCTCTCTCTCTTCTCTCTCTCTTCTCTCTCTCTCTCTCTCTCTCTCTCTCTCTCTCTCTCTCTCTCTCTCTCTTTTATGATTAAAAATATAGTGGCCGTTATCATCAGACCAATTGCCTCTCTCTCTCTCTCTCTCTCTCTCTCTCTCTCTCTCTCTCTCTCTCTCTCTCTCTCTCTCTCTCTTCCACGGCTCTAGATTGCTGGAAAAACACGACCAACATTCCACCTAAAATATATAACTGTATTTTTTTTTCTTTCTTGTCTTGCTTTGCAAAATTAAATTTTCTTCCGCAGACATTTTTTTTCTCAGGCGGTGAAGCCAGAGAAATGAATTGCTTGTCTGTGCGTACAGACACATGTATGATGTATGTGTGTATGTATGTATATGTTATGTAGATATTTACATAATATATATAATATATATAATAATATATATATATTATTCATTTTTCTATTCAACAGTTGTGTTATGAATGAGATCTTGAATACTGCTCAGTGTTTATTATTGTTTAAGAGTGATCTTTCGCTGTTGCATGCATATATAATTACACTTACTATACACGCATTGCTTATTAATGCACCCACATATGAACAGTTTAAGCAACCTTTGAAAAGGTGCATTTTTATTGACTTTTCTTCACCTTCCATTCCATCATACTTACCCTGGAGTTGGTGCAAGCCGCTATAATCTGCCTCAAGGTCCAAGGCGTGATGGTGATGACGAAGGACAGTGACACAACAGCCATGACTCTGCAAGCGCGCAAGCTCTCACGTCGCTCCGACATCAACAGCTGTTAAGGGGAAAGGAGAGAAAGATTATAAACAAGGCCACCGAAAATTGATCTATCATTTCAGTGGTTTCGGTATGATACTGTGCGAGCCGCGACCCGTGAAATTCTCAGCCGTCCGTGGTGGCCTCTGTTGTTAGGTTGCCAGAGGCACGATCAGGGCTACGTTTAACCTTGAATAAAATCAAAACTACTGAGGCTAAAGGGTTGCGATTTGGTATGTTTGATGATTGTGAGGTGGATGATCAACATACCAGTTTGCAGCCCTCTAGCCTCATAAGTTTTTAAGATCTGAAGGCGGACAGAAAAAGTGTGGATAGACAAAGCCATCTCAATAGTTTTCTTTTACAGAAAACTAAAAGCGAGAGAAGAACTGAGTGCATTTTTACATATTAGAAAAAGGAGGACAATTAATCGCATTCATATATAGGATAGAGGGACTGTGTGCATTTTATGTAGGAGAGAAAGATTGAGTTCGCTCCTGTGAAGAGAAAAAAAATGATGTGTTTTATTGTATATTTGGAGGAGATTGTCTTCTTATATAGGAGAGTGAAAGAGCATCCTTATGAGGAAGAGAAATACTAACTAGATTATATATAAAAAGATTAGTTGTACCATTGTGAATGCGACGTAAAAGAGAAATTAAGTTTTGTGTTATTGCGACGAAATTTAGCACGTGCGGAATTTGCCAAGAAAAATATGAACACATTAATAATTCACTCTTAAATATACGCAGAGAGAGGACGTGATGATGCTATTATCATAGCATGAATATTTACCTTTTGTGAATAGACGTATATTCTGTATCAGTCAATTAGCGTTAAGCGAAAACATCCTAATTATATTTCACATCGGACCCCAGGGTACCTCAGCTGTGCAGTTTCAAGAGTATCAAAATATTACATGTTAATGAAATATCAACTATTTATTTAACATTTGTAAGATGAAGTGAATTACCGTTTAGCAATTGCTTCTGAAAGCAAAGACCAGCTTTCCTCTGGCTCTGAGTGAAGAGGATAATGAAAGCACGAACCGGCAGCTTCCCTGACACAAGCAGAGTTTTTCTTTTCTTTTTTGCGACAGCTGCAACCGCCAGCGGTCAACAAGAAACTGGAGCAACAAAGACAACGGCAAGAACACCAACAACAACAACAACAACACCGTCTGTTTAACATCAGCGGCAGAAATGAGCAGCAGGTATGGTAGGAGCAGCTCAGTCCTTCAAAGCAGTTATGCTTGCTGTTTTACCACGATTCGGCGAAACAACGCGAAAGAAAAAAACAACAGCATAAAATGCACAACAAAACTCCAAAAGTAAATCGTGGGAAAGCTGATCTTCCATCTCCATTATGTTTGTTGTTTGTCACGGGTTTGGGAACCAACGCGAGAGAACAACAACAGAACAACAACGACAATAAAAGCAAGCAAAAGCAAGTATCCACGTTGAAACCAAACCCAAACAAAACCCCTAAATTAGGGCAAAACCGGTCCTCCATTTCCGTTATTAAAAGACGCAAGGTGAATACGTAAATCATCCGAACCAGTTCAAATTGAAAATAAGAATTAAAAAAAAAAAAAAAAAGTAAACAAGAGGAAACTGAGGAAAAAAAGAAGGGAAAGCGGAAAAGAGCTTTTGATAAATGTGGGGGCCATCCATTGTCTTTCTTTTCCATTAATAAAATGGATAAGCGCCCTGCCGATTTTTCCTTCTTCAAGATTCCCCCAATTTTATGGGGCGAGGAATTTCTCTTAGCTGGTTTTGGACACATTTGTCTTCGGCCAAGGGTGGTCGGCAATTGGTAGTGTTGGTTGGTTAACGAGTTTTTTGTTGGTTGGTTAATGAGCTGTTGTTGGTTGCTTAACAAATTCATGTTGGTTGTGTAACAGATGTCTGTTGGTTAACAAATTCTTATTGATCATGGATGGTTAACAGATGTTCGTTGGTCTGTTAATTAACAAATTCTTATTGGTTGGTTAACAAAGTTCCTTGGTTGATTATTAACAATTTTTTGTTGGTTGGTTAGCAAATTCTTGTTAGCCAGTTAATAAAGGTTTGTTGGTTGGTTAGAAAATTCTTTTTAACTAGTTAATAAACGTTTGTTGGTTGGTTAACAAATGTTGTTTGGTTGGTTAACAAATTCTTTTTAGCTAGTAAATAAAGGTTGTTGGTTGGTTAACAAATGTTTCATGGATGTTAACGAATGTTGGATGACAAATTCTTCTTGGTTGGTTAATAAATGTTTGTCGTTTGGTTAGCGAATTATCTTTGGCTAGTTAATACATGTTTTTCAGTTGTTTAACAATGTCTTGTTGGTCGGTTGACAAATTCTTGTTGGCTGGTGATCATATTTTTGTTGGTTGGTTAACAAATTCTTGTTGGTCAAACAAACATTTGTTAAAACAAATGTTTGTTTGATTGGTTAACAAATGTTGGTTGTTAAAAATTCTTGTTGGTGGTTAACAAATGTTTGTTGATTGGTAAACAGATTCTTGTTGGTGGTTAACAAATGCTTCTTGGTTGTCAGGAATTTCTTGTTGGTTGGTTAACAAATTCATGTTGGCTAGTTAATAAATGTTTGTTGGTTGGTTAACAAAAGTTAGTTGACAATTCTTGTTGGTCAGTTAACAAATGTTTGTTGGATAGTTAACATATTCTTGTTGGTTGGTTAACAAATTCTTGTTGGTGGTTAACAAATGTTTGTTGATTGGTTAACAAAAGTTGATTGGTTAGCAGAATCTTTTTGGTGGTTAACAAATGCTTCTTGGTTGTCAGGAATTTCTTGTTGGTTGGTTAACAAATTCTTGTTGGCGGTTAACAAATGTTTGTTGATTTGTTAACAAATGTTCATTGGTTAACAGACTCTTGTTGTTGGTTAACAATTGCTTCTTGGTTGTCAGGAATTTCTTGTTGGTTGGTTAACAAATTCATGTTGGTTAGTTAACAAATTCTTGTTGGTTGTTAACAAATTCTTGTGGTGGTTAAGAAATTCTTGGTGATTAATTACTGGCTAATTTTAAAGATATTTATCTCAGGTTTTGCACACTTCTGTTGGGTCTTTATCTCCCCGATGCACAGAAATGGAAGCGTGACAATTATTTTACCATAAAATTATTTATGATATTCTATCCTAATCTCTTTTCAAAAGTGATTAACTATCAGATATCAGACTGTCCTGTTTTTTCAGGCTGTCCTAATTTCGTTATCATATTTAGCTTTCTAGGTGATGAACTCTCGCGCAAGTAATAGTTTATTGGATTTGTAGTTTGCGTTTTGAATAAGTGTGTGACGCACGCACCCATAGATTTTATATATATATATATATATATATATATATATATATATATATATATATATATATATATATAGATATATGAGTGTGTGTGTGTGTGTATATAAATTATATATATATATATATATATATATATATATATATATATTATATATATATATATATATATATATATATAGGATATATAGTATGTTATATATATATATATAATATATATATATATATATATATATATATATATATATATATATCTATATATATTATATAATATGTATGTATGTATGTATGTATTATATTGTATATAATAAAATTATTATATATATAAAATATATAATATATAAATATATATATATATAAATATATATATATAGCATTATATATATAAATATATTATAGATAATATAATATATATATATATATGTGTGTGTGTGTGTGTGTGGGTGTGTGTGTTGTGTTTGTGTGTTTGTGTATGAACAAAGTTACAGCCACGTAGGAAAATTAAAACACAGGAGATGCTAAGTACTTTCGTCTTATTACTAAGATATGGTCACTGCAGCTTGGTAATAAGACGAAAGTGGCTGTAACTTTGTTCGTATAATCATCACGTTATTATATTTTTATTTAATGTGTTATTACCAGGTTCAGTTTCGTACGACACCAAGACAGTTTTCGAAAAGTTTGAAAAAAATTTATTTAATGTATAACTGTAATAAATGTTCAATGTTCGTGAAGCGATTTTCGAAATCGTAAACTAAAATGAATTTTTCTTTGATTCGTAACATTACAGAAAGTTTTTTTTTTTTCTTTTTGAAACCTCAATTTTTATGAATTCCAAATTCTCGAACTCTTTTGATATATTTGTCATTGAAATTTATTCGGAATGTTAACCAGCTTTCTTCCATCCCGAATACCTTAAAACTCCCGAAGGGGGATAGTGCAGTCAGTGCACCTCATGCGGTACACTGTAAGCATTACTTAAGGTTCTTTGCAGTCTCCCTTATTGCAGCTACGGGCCGAAGGGACCCTGCAAAAAGACCCTTGCGCAGTGCCTACAGTGCACCACGTGAGGAGCACTGACGGCACTCTTATCTTGCCGGAATCCTTAAAGTTATGGCAAATATGACAAAGTTGCTTTTTTAAAGTTAGTGGCAAAATGACCATTTTTCTTCAAGAATGTCAAAAATGACATTTTTTTTATTTAACAGGAAATCTGACTAAAGGTTTTTTTTATATAAAGTTATAATAATTCTATTTCATTTGTTTCGTAAGATGGCTTGTTGTGATCCACAGCTTCGTTGAAATGTTTGGGAATATCTTTTTTTTTTTTTTTTGGCCGTGATTTTATTCTCCCCCTTTTCCCATCTACTTTTTTTTTCTTTAATTCTATTTTGAATCAATCGCACGGCGGTCCAAAACATTTCCCTGTTATGGAGAGAGAAATAACAGGGCCCATATGGAACCGTTCCCAGCGTCCTAATATTTCTTATATTTCAGAATTTTGTTGTTATTACTTTTTTTCTATATTTTTTTTTTCAGTTTCACTCGCTACTTAACATTTATTTTATTTCCCTTATCATAAGTGTAATATGTTGTGCTTCTAATTCCACGGATTAGAGCGAAAGGATCACCATTTAGACTTAACATAAAATGTCAGCTAAAATTTTGTGGGTAAACTCTTCCTTTCTACGATTACAGCCGCCCTACCGCGTAGGAGGGTAGTGCCGTCAGTGGACCTCATGCTGTGCACTGTAGGCATTACTTAAGGTTCTTTGCAGCGTGCTTTCGGCCCCTAGCTGCAACCCCTTTCGCTCCTTTTACTGCGCCTCCTTTTATATTCTCTTTCTTCCATCTAACTTTCCACCCTCTCCTAACAATTGTTTCGTATTGCAACTGCTTTGAGATTTTCCTCCTTTTACCACCTTTCAAACCTTTAACTGTCAATTTCCATTCCAGCGCTGAATGACCTCATAGGTCCCAGTGCTTGCCTTTTGGCCTAAATTCTATATTCAATTCAATAAAAGTTTAGTCCTGTTTCACCGATTCCCATTTCTGTAGCTCCATGTGGGCATGAGGTTGCCCTTCCCAACTGCCTCGTCTATGCGAGAATTGTTTTACAATAATCTTATACCGCAACTGCATGACCAGGGCCATATTTCATAATTTCGGCCGTCTCAGATATTCTGCTTCAAAGTTTCTTGAAAGAAGGTTTATATTTAACGTTTACATTAAGTTAGATCTGCCTCTTTCGTCCTTCTCCAAACAAGTTCCTCAGTGGACGAGTGGGCTGCAAACTAGCCTATCAATCTGGCAGCCAGAGTTCGCTCCCTGCTGCTGCCAACGCGGAACCAGAGGAATTTATTTCTGGTGATTAGAATGCATGTTTTTCTACCATATAATGTTGGTCGTATCCCACAATAAGCTGTAGGTCCTTTGCTAAGTACAGTTGATTCCTAGGCCAGCCCTCGTTGGACTGATTCGGTAGTCCCGAGTTCGATTCCCCACTGCCTACAAGGAATCAGAAAAGTTTATTTCTGGTGATTAGAAACTCATGTTTTTCGATATAATATAATGTGATTCGGATCCCACAATAAGCTGTAGGTCCCGTTGCTAAGTAACCAGTTGGTTTCTAGCCACGTAAGAAATATCTAATGATTATAATCCTTCGGGCCAGCCGTAGGAGAGCTGTTAATCAGCTCAGTGGTCTGGGTAAACTAAAATATACTTAACTTAACCTTCTCCAAACAGTTATTTCAGAGTGCAGCTGCGAGGTTATCACCCTCTGTTATTTAATCATTAAAAAAAAACTTTTTGCTCTCAAATGCCGTTCCTGCGCTGAATGACACCATAAATCCCAGCGCTTGGTCTTTGGCCTAAATTTTATAATGCATTCCATTCTACAAGAGGAAGAGCGAATCTTGTAGGAAGCGAAGTGGAAGAGAGTTAATGTGATAAATATTGGAAGCTTCCTTCTCTTTGACGTGATCCTTTCCGACACTTTTTTTTTTTTTTTCTGGGCGTTGCTTGTCTGGGGTTTCTACGCGGAATTCTAATCGATAGTAGTTTTTTTTTCTTTTTGTCTTTGAAACTCAAAACTTTTCTGATTCAAGTTTTCTTGGTCTTTGCGTCAGGGAACGTTAAAATCCTCCTTTTTTTATCATACATCAACCGGAAGCGTTCTCTTAATAAAAAACAAAACGAATAAATATAAGTCGTTTTGGAGATGGACGATATTATAACAAACAGTTACATAACGAAATGAGCAAAGATGAAGATGATGATGATGATGAGGTAACTGATATAGAATAGTAAAGATATAAAGAGATAACTGAAAAATAAAGGTTATAATGATCCTGTTTGCAGAAGTTAGTTAATAGAGTTCGAGATGAGTAGGCGATGACGCGTTCATAGAGAAAATGGGTAGATATTATTAAGATAATTAGATAAACGAATGAGCTATGTAACAACAGAATTTGTGAACGGACAGATGGATCCTTAAAATCCAAGACCTGTCACATTCAAAGAAGGATTTAGAACTGAATGTGATTTGAAAAAAACTTAAAAAGGGCTTGAGAAATTTGATAAAGAAATGAATCTGGAATGATAAATTTAAAAATCTTCAAGAGAGGAACTTAAAAAAAATCGATAGATAATGAGGCAGTGAAAAAACTGATTTCTGTTTAGAACACCTATAAAAAAACAGACATTTAGTTATAATTCCCATGTTCACCCAACTGAGTAAACGAAACATGTTTCCACCATCCACAACGGAACCGAATTCCGACGGAAAATCTCGCAAATAACCTGACAAGTTATTTATGTAAATTCCTCCGGGTGTTACGTCACGCCTCTCCGGGCCCCAGAAAACCCATCAGGGCAACCCGTTACGTAAGGGGGGGGAGGAGGGGGGAGGGAAGGGAGGGGGGATGTGCCTGGGTGGTGGGTGAAGGACAAGCTCTATTCCATTGCCGGAGTCTCTGTAAATCTTTGAAGATAAAGGAATCGGAACAAATCTCTTTTTTTTTTTCCTCCTCTTTGGCCATTCTGTTTGCTCTCTTTCCTCATTCGTAGGAAATTGTAAACATGAAGTGTACACAATGGGGAAATTCCTTCCTTTAATTGAGAGGCGAGGCATCATCCTGTAGAGGCTCCCTGAGAGAGAGAGAGAGAGAGAGAGAGAGAGAGAGAGAGAGAGAGAGAGAGAGAGAATATTATATGAGTGGTTCCGTTACCCTTTGGGGTAAAATATATAGTCCTTTATTCATCCCTCCCGATGTAATTATAAGGAGGTACATATTTTGACGTTATCTCTCTCTCTCTCTCTCTCTCTCTCTCTCTCTCTCTCTCTCTCTCTCTCTCGTGAGATCGAACTAACCATGGGATCATCACCTGCTTGTGAGCTAGGGGAGAGAGAGAGAGAGAGAGAGAGAGAGAAGAGAGAATGTGTAGGTATAGGGATGTTTTCAAACACACACACACACACACACAGAAAATGTCAAAAGGAACGGGGGTATTTATTCATCCTGCCTTTAATCCATTGAAGGTCTTCCAGACACGTCTGGAAAACGTCCAGGTCATTAAATCAAATTATTCAACCATCCGCCGGTTTCTTTTGTACCCGGGTTGTATTCAGACCCAAATTAACGATACCCAATTATTTGAGGTGATTATATCATTGGCTTACTCAGCTGCTAGAGGCTTAGAGGTCCCCAAGAGGTTTATAATTAACCGAGATTAGTTACGCAGTGGAATAAAGGTTTACTTTCGTACAATGAACATACGAATGAATGTGGTCTTTCATTCATATTTTCGGGGGAAGGACCATTGGAGAGTTCCGGAGTTATTTACGCGGTTGGGCAAAAGCCGATGTTAGCTTGTTCTGTCTTATAAAAATTCCAAAATGTCATTTGATATCACGTGATATTATCCACCTATTACCGTCTCTACAGTCTACAGTTGATATTAATGTAGCGAGTTATTTCTTATTGAAATTTCAGAGTGTAATTTAGTATCAAAAGTTATTTTGGCAATTATCTCTTCTACAGTCTAGAATTTAACTAGATATTTATTATATAAATTCCAAACTGTAATTTGAGGGTGTCATTCAATATTTTATCAGTTACCTCTTCTGCGATACATTTTATTTAGTTGGTTACTTTTTTAACACATTAAAAATGTAATTCAATACTATCACAATTACCTCTTCTACAGTCTACAGTTTATTTAGCAGGTTACATCATTTAAAACTTCCAAAATGTAATTTGATACCTTAATTGACTTTTATCAATTAATTACTTCTTCTGCTTCAGATACTTTACGTATTCAACTACAAAAGAGTTTTCCAGTATCTCACGGAAGTAAAAAAAAAAAATGAAAAATAAAAAAAAGGCCAGATCAGATTCAGTATTCTTGACGGAGGTTTGTCTGGAGGTCATTTCCATTAGGAAAACTCATCCCCCCCCCCCCCACCCATGCCCCCCCCCCTTCCCCCAATTATTCTCGTCTGTGACAACCCCAGTGGATATTAATCAACTACTAAAACCCTCCGTAAAAATAAATGAACACTTCAGGTGAGCGATTCTGTGATTCGAGTCGTCAGTTATTCACAGATTACATTTATCTTTCTTTTTAGCGAAATTAATTGAAATTCTTCGTCATTATTTTCCATGAAACTTTAAACCATAAATAAGTTGAAGTGATTAAACTATAGTAGAACCTCAGGCTATGACAACGAACCGAAGGTTTTTTTTATTGTGTATTTTAATAGTTATATGATTTATTTTATTCATGTTTTAATGCAGCAGTATTTCACCTTAATATTAAACGGACATTGTAGTATGTTGCATTTCATCAGATACTATAAAATACTGATTCACTTAAGGTAGAT
>NC_087209.1:3677741-3680241 GCF_015104395.2 Macrobrachium nipponense | reverse complement strand
GAAAGGCTCGCAGGTCTGACTGCCGAAGTGGTTGAAGTAAAAATGGGGCGTCGGGAGGTAGAGACACACGTGGAACACTCCCACGGCCATCCATGCTAAAAGGACCGCCGTCAGGCACAGCTGCAGTGGAGGAACCAGGTCTTAGGGCGGGACATGGATTTCTTGACATGCAGATATAATCAAATATTTGCCATAAGGGAGGTGAACGCAACCATTTAATAGTAATACTAATTGTTTAAAAAATCCACAATTATATATTAAAATATATTTCTATGTAGAAATAAAACAAATACTTTCAGTGTAACGTTAAAATGTAAATCATTTACATTTTAACGTTACACTAGTGTAGATGAGGAACACCGTTCAGCTGTTCGAAAGTCTTTGTGTTATTTTTACATAGAAATATATTTAAATATATAATTGTGGATTCTTTAACATTCTGTTTTCACGAGACTGTGAATTTCTTAATAATAATAATAATAATAATAATAATAATAATAATAATAATAATAATAATAATAATAATAATAATAATGATAATAATAATAATAATAATAATAATAATAATAATAATAATAATAATAATAATAATAACTAATACTAATAATAATAATATAAGCAGAAGCAGACCTTCTCGGATACATTTCTTCTTAAAAGAATGGCAGAGTTAACTGGATTTATCCTATAAAGAATTTTCTCTGTTTATCTGATGATTCGTCTTTCATCCTCACAGATTATGAAAGACGAATTAGCAGAAAAGTAAAGAAAATTCTTTGTTAGAGAAAATTCAGTGATAATTTAATGATAATAATAATAATAATAATAATAATAATAATAATAATAATAATAATAATAATAATCAATAATAATAATAATAATAATAATATTTGTATTTTGACACATTTATATATTGATACATACATAATGTGTGTGTGTGTGTTTGTGTGCTGTGGATATTGAATGTAGTTAAATCAGCTTTTGCTGCGTGTATATCTGCATATCATACTTTGTACAAATTCTAAAGCAATATATATCTCAGGTCGTAAATGTTAATTTATCATATCTTTCTTGTTCTTCAGGAAGAAGTGGAAGGTTAAACGCCTAACGTAAAGAAAGAACAAGAGACAGGTAGCATCTTTAAAGAAAGCAGAACAGTGTCTTGGTCTTATTGTTGGAGGTCCTCATAATTCAAAAACATTTGAAGCATCTCATTGTTTCACTGATCTCGGGTAAGGTTTTTTTTCTTTAAATTTTAGATGACATCCGACAAATTTAGGCGATATTTGAAAAATTTTGAATCTGAAATATAACATGTGTTTGATCTTGTGTGAATCTTGGACATTCTCGGATCTAAATAATCTTAGACTGTTTAACTTGAATTTAAGTGGAAATCTGTTACTTTTTATGTCTGAACAATGTGGTAACGTGAGCCCCATACTTTTTTATTAGCACTTCTCCTCAGTTAGAAGTTTCCAAATTGCAAATAGTCTAAAATGCCAAGAGGGAATATGTTTTATCAGCAGCTTACCTGAGATTTATCACCCCGTCAGTTATGAGTTGATATTCCGTACTGTCAGTGAAGAACGGGCGATATTACTTAAATAAACCGAAGTATTTAATATATCTCACCCCTATTTATCGCTGCTACTTACTTTTTTTATTTTATTTTTATCTTTATTTTATTTTATTTTATTTTATTTGCGCGCCTGACAACTGGAAGCAACCACATTTATATGGCTGCTTTGACGAACACTCGATAGAGGCCATTATTATATATATGTATATATGCAGAAGCCAGGTACTATGTCGTACCTCTAAGTAAATGGGGATACAATCCACAATGAAGTAAAATCCTCTTGTAGTTTAAAATATAATATTTCTTGTACAGGATTATAGCTTTCGACCATCAACTGATTGTCGAAAGCTATAATCCTGTACAAGAAATATATATTTTTAAACTACAAGAGGATTTTACTTCATTGTGGATTGTATCCCCATATATAATATAAGATATATATAGATATATATATATTAGATATATAATATATATAGATAATAATACAATACATTATATATTACCATTATATTGATTATAATATACTATATATATAAAAAACAATTTAAAATTGATATTATTATATATACATATATATTCATTTATAATATACTTATATTAGAATAATATAAATATTATATTATATATATATATATATATATTAAATTATATATATAGATATATATAACTATATATATAGTTATATCTTCAAGTGTTGGTTTGCCAGCAGACATGAGACCTATTACATGCATACAAACATATATGCTAGTGTAAATGAATAAAATGCAGATTTTTCAGTCGTCCCAGATGTGGTGGCCTGTCGTTTACATGCATTATGACAAACGATTCAGGTGAAAGCATCACTGCTCTAGTAATATGTGCAAGTCGATGAAACGTAATGGCTGTTCGTTCACTAGACGTAACGTGTGCAAATATTTCGAGATA
>NC_087209.1:3667006-3677241 GCF_015104395.2 Macrobrachium nipponense | reverse complement strand
TATTTCGAGATACAATTTAAGTAACGAAGCAAAATGAACGCCCCAACACTCTGATATCCTTATATTACTCACATAATTCATACACATACGTGAAACATATCTTATGATATATATATACATATATATATATAATATTAATATAAATACTATATATAGAGAGGAGAGAGAGAGAAGAGAGGAGGAGAGAGAGAGGAGAGATTTTTATGAGGGGCGCGGTGTGTATGTATATATACATACAGTGAGAAGGGAGTGGAAATAATATAAGACTTAAGGAAAAAAAAACCGAGAGAGAGAGAGAGAGAGAGAGAGAGAGAGAGAGATTGTGTGGGCGCGTGTGTATGTATATACGTATGTATATGCATACAGTAGGACGTGGAAGAAAATTGGGGGAAGGGGGGTTAGGAAAGGGGGGGAACCTTGGGGGGGATAAGGGGGGGAGGGGGGGGGGGGGAGGGGGGAGGGGAGGGAGGGGGGAAGGAGGAAGGGAGGGGGGGGGAAGGGGGGGGAAGGGGGGGGGGGGGGGGGGGGGAAGGGGGGGGGGGGGAGGATGAGAGTTAGGGGGAAAGACCAAAATGAGGGGGAAAAAGGTTAAGGGGGAGGGGGGGGACTTAATAGAGAGAGAGAGAGAGAGAGAGAGAGAGAGAGAGAGTAAGTTGAGGGGGGGGTTGGGGGGGTTGGGGGTTGGGGGGAGGAAACACATCTTGTTGCAATTAGCTAAATTTCCTTTTCAGGAAACACCGTCTCTCCATTAACTCCATCGGCAGAACTGTGCCCAGAATTTTTTTTTTTTTTTTTTTTTTTTTTTTGTCGCCTCAACTCTTCTTCTTTCGCAAAAGTTAAAGAAATGTCGATACTTAGTGAAAGGAAAGAAGTGAAGGCTATAAGGATGAAAGAAGATTAAGGACAGCAGATGATTCATTTTTAGTGGTTATTGGGCGAAACAGTTATGAGAGAGGCATGAGAGAAGAGAGAGAGAGAGAGAGAGAGAGAGAGAGAGAGAGAGAGGCAATAGTCCTTGTCGATAAGTAAAAGAGCAACATGGACAGAATGGAACATAATTAAAGAAAGTTATGGCTAATAAGAAATTCTAGCTAAGAATTCTCTCTCTCTCTCTCTCTCTCTCTCTCTCTCTCTCTCTCTCTCTCTCTATGGTAGAGTTAATGTCTTGTCATCGGGGCAAAAATAATCACGGTGTGCGGATAATGGAATCTGTTCCCTTGAATATTTCTGATTAAGAAAAATATTGATATCTGACTTTCATTTCAAAAGTTTTTTTTCTTTTTTTTCAGAGAGCTGAGAACTACATGACAAAAGAAAGTCAAAAGACAATGCTTGTCGTTTTATGAAGCCACCGATTCTTAGAACGGAATCAGTAAATAATTCCACGGAAACTTTGAAGATATCACAAGAGATGCAATTAGATACAGGTAGGTGCAAGATGTGTGTTGTTGATTTGAACGTGTAATGGACGAATTTGATGAACTATGATTGGCCATTGAGCTATCTTAGTAGTAAAGTAGTAAAGAGGAAATTACGAAGTAGTCCTGTGTCAATTGCAATATACATTGAATTTCTAGAATATATTTTTGTTGGGGATCTTGTATCTTAGTTCATTGCCATGGTAACTCTCCCGTCCAGTTTTTGCATTAGAATTTGTTAGATTTTATATACATTACATTCATTAGCGTTTTGGGGATTCATGTTACCTGAAACTTGTCCTCAGAAGGTAGCACATTGTAGATTGCGTGACCCTCTTGCAAGCAAGTCGAATTCAAGGTATTGCTTCATTCACTGGATTTAGTTTATTTAATGTTTTGTGTTTATCTTTCTCCTATGTATGTCATTCCAATCGTGAATTGAGAGGTAAACAGTCGTTGATGGTTGAATTCTTTTATTAGAAACGGAACCCATTACAGTCGATTTGTGCAATAACTGTTATTTTCAGTCACTTCTCGCAAATGAACGCCATATTTTTGTGAATCTTGAGTTTCAAGTCAGTGGCTCCTGTGGGGTTGTTCCTTATGAATATGGTTTATCTTCTGAATAATAATAATAATAATAATAATAATAATAATAATAATAATAATAATAATAATAATAATAATAATAATAATAATAATAATAGCAGCAATGTAGTCTGGAGCCGGTAATTGAAATATGTCGCGTGTTGTCCGTAG
This sequence comes from Macrobrachium nipponense, assembly GCF_015104395.2. Classification (NCBI taxonomy): domain Eukaryota; kingdom Metazoa; phylum Arthropoda; class Malacostraca; order Decapoda; family Palaemonidae; genus Macrobrachium; species Macrobrachium nipponense. The sequence goes on along the minus strand of NC_087209.1, from coordinate 3,675,064 downwards.
GGTTTTTCTGCTCGAGGTATGTCGTTCTTACACAATACTATGCCACGTTCCGTAAGCGGGTAGTACCGTCAGTGTACCTCACACGGTGCACCATAGGCATTATTTAAGGGTCTTTATAGCGTCCCTTCTGCCCCTAGTTACAAAGCCTTTTATCTCTTTTTCTGTAATTCTTTTCATATTCTCTTTTCTCCCATATGCTTTCCACGCTCTCCTAACAATCGTTTCATGGTGCAACTGCTTTGAGGTTTTCCTCCTGTTACACCTTTCAATCATTTTACTGTCAATTTCTATTTCGGCGCTGAATGACCTCATAGGTCCCAGCGCTTGGTCTTTTGACCTGAATTTTGTATTCCATTCCATTCTATTCCGCCGAAGCTCTACTGAGCTTGGTCACTACGAAAGACGAAAGTTGCCTGATCTATCATGGCGAGACGTTCATCTCTGGGCCTCTCTTTGTAGATTTATTTATTTTATTTACTTTTGCTGTTGTATCTTCAATATTTTTCAGATTTAGTTGACTGACATCTGATACAATCGAACCAACCGTTCAGTGATTTCTTTGACTCATCTGCGACGTTTTGGAATGTTCTGCTGGCTTTATCCTCGCTGATTAATATAGTATTTGATCTTTCATAGTTAACTTATCTCTGATTCCTTAGTGGTTACACCCCAATATAGTTATTCTCAACCTTCCTCCTCCTCCTCCTCTTCGTTAAGTACTTGCATGGTCTAAGTCATGTTATTAGGTTGCCTGTCTTATTCGTCATTCCACTTTAGAAATTATTTTGAAAAGCGTTTACATTTTATTTTATCATCATTTCTTCTTCTTCTTCTTTTTCTTCTTCTTCTTCTTCCTGCTGGTAGTGCCTTTATTCCTCACATGCCAGCTATGGTGTAATGTTTATTCAATTTCAAACATAAATGCTCTTTGTATCGTTACTTCAATCAATTAATTCTTTTGAATCTAATCGTAAATATTTTTTTTAATCTGTGCTTCACCGTTAATTTTTAAATCATATGCTTCCCCTATAAACGTGAGATATTAAAAGAAAGTTCTTATTTAGAGGTAACGAAGGTCATATACTATAGTAATGCCTCGTTACTTCCGGTTTAAGATAACAACGATTATGACGTAAAAAATAAAAACTATTTTATCACAACATCATTTCGCGGATTTTACACATTTTCCGAGTTTTATTCGAAATTAGTTCCCGTCGTCAATTTGCATTGTTTTTCTCTCTTCCCCCCACCAGAGCGCAATATACTTTCGTAATAAGTTATTATCCACAAAACCGGGAAAACTTTGGTCGCTCTCACGGAAAGGAAAACAGTTTTCCCCGCAGTTCATGGAAACTTTATTGTAAAAAATATAGCGTATATTTCCCCGAGAGTTTCTCGATACTTGCCAAAAATCGCCGCGGAGGCCTGATGAAGGGAGAGAGAAAGGGAGGGGCGTAACTTTTTTCTCTCTCTCTCTCTCTCTCTCTCTCTCTCTCTCTCTCTCTCTCTCTCTCTCTCTCTCTCTCTCTTTATGCTATATATATAAATGTATGTATATATTATTTATATATGTATACATAGAGAGAGAGAGAGAAAGAGAGAGAGAGAGAGAGGGAGAGAGAGAGAGAGAGAGAGATGTCACTCAACCTGCGAGACATAAAATCGATCCCGAGGCGAAACGAGGTCGATCTATTTTCTCCTGAAAGTCTGGTGACCTTTGTTGGCCAAAGCATTGTCTTACGAACTTTCCAGTTAGTTGGCTGTGGTGTGTCGCAGCTGGGGGGGGGGGGAGGTGATAAGACTTTTAGGACCAGCAGTCTTTTTCCCTTAAAGGCTTCCCTAAACCTGAAATGGGTAAGACTAGTGCAGTGTGCTTAGGATTAATAGGAGGTACTCAGTTCTCTATTCTGATTGATTGATTTATTCATTCTTACTGGCGTCGCAACGACGTGGTTATTGACGCCGCCTCTCAATTCTGATACTAAGAGGTAACTGATGGATATGAGGGTTGTCGTGAATCCTTCTATATTTGGGGGCTAAACTGCAATAGTTCTCAGGCCGGGAGAGATGATAATACTATAGTAGATTCACATCAACCGCGCATTTGATGTCTAGGCCAGACCCTTACGACGCTCCTGATTGGCTGTTGATAAGCCAGTCACAGGGCTGGAAACTTCTCAGGTTTAACACTGACCGTATTTCTTGAACAGCGACAATGCGATGATTTATCACTCTATTTAAAACCTGGAGAATGAAAGATTATTTGAAATGAAACTCTCAGTCTCTCTCGAGAGTTCACATGGGTAGGATCTATGTACCACCTCTCCTGAGGGATACTTTTAGAAGACGTATCCCTCAGGAGAGGGGGAACATACATCCTGCCTATGTGAACTCTCGAGAGAGACTGAGAGTTTCCAGCCCTGTAATTGGCTTATCAACAGCCAATCAGGAGCGTCGTAAGGGACTGGCCTAGACATCAAATACACTGTTGATGTGAATCTACTATAGTAAGATTTGATGAGTTTTCTAAGGTTCTTTGCAGAAGTTCTACGAATAAAAAATAATTGAGTAAGTGGATAAGGTCTCTCGTACTTTATCCCAGAAATTCTTTTAACCAGAACGTTCATTCAATAGTTCTTCATCCAAAGCCTCCAATGATTATATAGACATTAATCCTTAAGGAGAATGAATGATTATACGATCGGCCAGAAGACGGTCGAATGAAAGTCAGTACAAAAAGGGTATATATCCAGCGAGGCACTACTTAGTTGCATATGGTGACTGAGTTTCATTTCAAGTAATCTTTCATTCGCCAGGTTTTAAATAGTGAGAAATCATCGCATTGTCGCTGTTCAAGAAATACGGTCATTGTTAAACCTGAGAAGTTTAGACTATTCCATATATGAATGGAAGGTAAATACATAAGAATGATAAACTTACTTATTATATTATTAAATATTGTGTTATATTTATGATTTTAAATAATATTCAGTGAGAGCATATGCAAAGACTGTAGACTAACACATTTCTAAGAATTTTTCGACTCGACCAGCAATGGAAATCAAATCACACACTGAAAGTAGATGCAATTGTATCAGGGACCCCTGTGAACGCCTGAATTAATTCTACTATGGTCAGTGAGTATTAGAGTCAATATTTCCAACTGCCAGTATCCAATTAATTTCTATTTGCTATCTGAGGGTTGCGGGTCGTGATTTGTACGAAACGGCGAGTATCAGTTTGGTCTGCATTTAATTTTATTTTACTTTTCAATATCATTATTTGGTTGAATGCAAGAGATGGTTGGTCTCTTAATCATTATGCACTGTTATATCTGTTTCATTTCCATTCATAATTTCGTTCGCAAACAGTTCTCATTGTAATTTGGTAATGTGCTTTCATCTCAATTTATTGTTCATTTACTTTTTTTCTAGTTACTGGTCTCCTCTTTCTTTTATTTCTTATAATCTTCTGTTATGTCTATCAAGTGAACACCATATTCTTTGGAAGCTTGAATTTGTAACGGTGGCCCCTGTGGTGGGCTTGTTCCATATGAATAGGGTTCGTCTTCTGAATAATAATAATAATAATAATATAATAATATGATAATAATAATAATAATAATAATAATAATAATAATAATAATAATAATAATAATAATAATAATAACTTTGTTTGTTTTGTTTATATTTAGTTTCTTCATAATTTTTTTTACAGTTCCAAATGAGTTTTGTTGATACTAAGGTAGAGTTAACAGAAGGGGTGTCTTAAGTATGACTAAATACGTGTACGCAATTACATAAATTTTCCTGTACAGGGAATCAGACAATGCAATGTTTTTTCAATATGAACAAATATTTAGGTAAAATAAAATTTAAATAGAAAAAAGGTCGAAGATATTTGTTCTGGCGCCAGCTCAGATGTGTACAACATTTTGGAATTGGAAGTCCAGGAGACTTGATAGCTCTGAAAATAACTTAAAAAGAAAAAAAAAAGAAAAAAAAACAGATTGGTCGCGTTTATTTTGTTTTGATTTCATTTTTCTCCGTGAGCATCCTCTCTCGAAACTGTATTTTAATATGTAAGTATGTAATTATGTATGTGTGTATGTAACCCGATATATACATGTACATACGTTAATAAATCACCCTATAACTATATTAAATATAAGTTATTATCTATAGTATATATGTATATATAGTATCTATATATATATATATATATATAATATAGATAGATATTATATATATATATTTATATATATATATAAGATTTATATATATATATTAATGAATATATAAGAATTATATATAGTAATATAATATATATAAATATATAATATTATATAGATATATACGATATAATATATATATCTATATATTATAATAGTAATTATATATTGAATATATGAAATAATATATATATATAATATATTATAACCTAGTATATATATATATATTTATTTATATATATAGTATATTATGTGTGTATATAACTTAATCACGAAAATGTGGAACGTGATGAATATATAATTGAAGGCAAAAGCCACGAAGGAAAGGGAAATGGAGTACTGCGAGTCCTTTGACTCAGTGTCCTCTACTATAGCTGATTCACTTAAGGTACATTCTTGGGGGAGCCCTATTTCTACGAGGCGTTTGTGTGGCGGTCCTCTGATTGGCTGGTACCGGGAGGAAGGCGGCTCGCTTAGTGTCTCATATTTTCGTCTGAAGCATAGAAAACTAGCAATGTGTTTTTATTTCTTCATTTATCACGAGATAGGAAAGTTTCGGTCATACCAAACGATTCGGTATTAATTGTACAACTAAATTATGATTACTTGAAATCAATAAGATAAACAGAAAGGGATGACTGTTAGTATAAAAGTGAAGAGAGGAGCATTTAATTCGTTATTATTTGATTTTAGTCATCATCGGATTTTGCATCATTCATGCGATCAAGATGATATAAAACTTGTGTTTTCATGAAATAAATTCACCCTAAATTTGCTGGTGCTTTCAGATTTTAGTTGTGTGTGATATGAGAAGAGAAAATGAAGAATCTGTCTTATTATGTTGCGAATCATCCAGTTTCTGAGAAGACTTTTAGTACAACTGCTTACTCTCGCTTACCTGGCACAGGGGACACGACCTGAGATTCTCTCTCTCTCTCTCTCTCTCTCTTGCTTTTTCTAGTCTTACGTTTCGAACGATTTATGTTTCATTGTCAAAATTAAGTAGACAATTAAAAGTTATTGAGAAAAACATTAAGAAATTACAATTATTTTTCAACTATGGCTAAATTTAACATAAAAATTCTTTATATGGGAAAAACAATCAAATAAGGATGGCTAGTGATCGTAGCGAAACCACATGCCCTTCGTTTTGTTGGCAGGTGTTGTTTCAATTTCATTTTTGATGTGCTAAACTCTGAAAGAGAACAAGCACTAAAATTGTTACAATACATAATACAATCTAGTAGTCAGTATTTACTGATAAATATAAATATATATATATTGATAGATATAGTATATATATATATATATAATATATATATATATATATAAATATATATATATATATATATATCACAATGCGGTCATTCTCTAAAGCCAACAAGCCCGCAACATAATTTATTAAACTGTAACCAACATTTCTCTGCAAGTTGCAACATTTTATTTACAAATATGTCTTACTTCAATATAATTTTGTGAAAAAAAAAAAAAAAATTTCCGAGTAAAAAAAAAATAAAATAACCCAGATGAGAGAAAAAAACCAGATTGGGTTTAAAAATATGGGTGTGCCCGCCCTGTGTATGTATAATATATATATTAATATATATAGATAGATATATATATATAGTATATATATATATGTATATATATATATATACTATATAATTTACCTTCCTATCTTGTGAGGTAAATGAAGTTATAAGCTGCAGACGATAATATGAGACACTGAGCGAGCCACCTACCTTCTGGTACCAGCCAATCAGAGGCCGCCAAACATACGTCTCATACGAATAGGGGTTACCAAAGAATCTACCTTAAGTGAATCAGCTATAGATTGTTTCGTGTATTATAACACTTTTAGTGCTTGCGCTCTTTCAGAGTTAAGCACCCCCAAAAAAAAATTCAAAAATTTGAAATTGACCTTTCTTTCATTCAGGGGATTACCAAAGTGGCCGTGTATTATTGTTACGATCACTAGTCATGCTTATTTGATTGTTTTTCCTTTATGAAAAATTTTTATGTTATTTTTAGCCATAGTTGAAAAATAATCGTCTTTTCTTAATATTTTTCTCAATAAGTTTTAATTGTCTATTTAATTTTGATAATGAGATACAAATTGTTTGTGACCCTTCAGACTAAAAAAGCAACGAAAGAGAGAGCCAGTGAGAGGACGAAAGCAAAAGCGTTCATCAGATCTAAATCAAGCTCTCGCTGTCCCTGTGCCAGGTAACAGCGAGTGCAAAGCAGTTGTACTAAAAGTCTTTATTCAGAAGCCTGATCATCGGCAACATAATAAGACAGATTCTTCATCTTCTCTTCTCATATGACGCACAACTTAAATCTGAAAGCACCAGCAAATTCAGGTTGAATTTATTTCATGAAAACCCAAGTTATATATCATCTTGGTCGCATGAATGATGCAAAATCCGATAATAAGTAAAAACAAGTATAAAGAATTAAATGCTCCTCTCTTCACTTTTATATTCAGTGTCATTCCTTTGTGTTTATCTTATTGGTTTCAGGTAATTATGATTTAGTTGTACAATTAATACCGAATCGTTTGATGTGACCGAAACTTTCTTATCTCGTGTAAAACCTGAGATAAATGAAGAAATAAAAACATATTGATAGTTTTCTAAGCTGCAGACGAAAATAGGAGAACTGAGCGACATCCTGCTTCCTGGTACCAGCCAATCAGGTGCCGCCAAACAAATGTCTCGTAGGCATAGAATCTACCTTAAGTGAGTCAGCTATTATAGCAGACTCCTTAGTAAAGGACATTGAGTCGAAAGGCCTCGCAGCAGTACTACTCCGTTTCATTTTCCTTCTTGGCGTTTGCCTTTATGTATGTAGGTAGGTATTTATGTATGTACCACGTATATGCATGTACATACACGCAAGTGTATATAAGAGTGTGTGTATGTTTGTTTAGTGCGCATGCATGTAACTATATATAGGTTGTATGATATAAAGAAAGCAACGTTTAGAATTCCCCGTAACAAGAACATCTCCATTGGTTGTACACGTTTTTTGTATGATCTACCCCAGATATTTCATTTCCTTTCGTTTCCCCTAAATTCTTGTTTAATAACGTGGCAAGATATTTAATTCTGGATTTGCTTCTCCATTAACTTCAGGAGTCGTACTATTCAGTACACATTTGCTTTGAGAATTACGTAACGTAAATTTGCTCGAAGACCTTTGTAGATACAACAGCGATAAGATTGGTTGGTATCAAAGGCAGTTTTGTTCCAGGACTTTCTTTTACGTAAACAGCGAAATGGTTGTTGTATGGGGGAACTGTCTTGGGTAGCTTTCTCAGATCTTACGTAAAGAGGAAATCTCATGTACAAAGTTTTCGAAGGAGACCTCCTTATCTCTCGCAGTGTCTGACTCTGAACAGGAAGATGCAGATTTAGAGTTGCTTGTAAATTTTGAGGGAGTTTTTCTTTCTTTCTTTCTTTCTTTCTTGTCTTTCTTTCTTCTTTTTTTGCATAGCTTGAACAGACTTTCGTGAAATTTTGTGGAGTATTTTTTTTTTTTTTTTTACATAACCTTAACAGTCGTTTTTGTATCAGAGACTTAAAACCCAGAAGGATAGAAACATGTACTACAGTGTTCGAAAACATTTGTTATCGAATTTAATCTCGGCTGTTGTTATTTTCAGTTTTGTATATTCATTTCATATTATTCATTATTGACAATCTGTCATGTAGAATCCTGTTATGCAATGTCATTACCATTTAGCTCTTTCCATAATTCTGTTTCCACTAATTATAAATAATATTAATAATAATTATAATAATACGCATCTGTGAGTCTACTGG
>NC_087209.1:3659506-3662006 GCF_015104395.2 Macrobrachium nipponense | reverse complement strand
TATATATATATATATATATATATATATATATATATATATATACATGTGTGTATAACTTAATCACGAAAATTTGGAACGTGATGAATATATAATTAAAGGCAAAAGCCACGAAGGAAAGGGAAATGGAGTACTGCGAGTCCTTTCAACTCAGTCCTTTACTATAGCTGATTCACTTAAGGTACATTCTTGGGGGAGCCCTATTTCTACGAGGCGTTTGTGTGGCGGCCTCTGATTGGCTGGTACCGGGAGGTAGGCGGCTCGCTTAGTGTCTCATATTTTCGTCTGAAGCATAGAAAACTAGCAATGTCTTTTTATTTCTTCATTTATCACGAGATAGGACAGTTTCGGTCATACCAAACGATTCGGTATTAATTGTACAACTAAATTATGATTACCTGAAATCAATATGATAAATAGAAAGGAATGACTGTTAGTATAAAAGTGAAGAGAGGAGCATTTAATTCGTTATTATTTGATTTTAGTTATCATCGGATTTTGCATCATTCATGCTATCAAGATGATATATAACTTGTGTTTTCATGAAATAAATTCACCCTCAATTTTTTGGTGTTTTCAGATTTTAGTTGTGCATGATATGAGGAGAGAAAATTAAGAATCTTTCTTATTATATTGCGGATCATCCGGCTTCTGAGAAGACTTTTAGTACAACTGCTTACACTAGCTTACCTGGCACAGGGGAACACGACCTTAGATTCTCTCTCTTTCTTGTCTTTTCTAGTCTTACATTTCGAACGATTTATGTTTCATTGTCAAAATTAAGTAGACAATTAAAAGTTATTGAGAAAAACATTAAGAAATTAAGATTATTTTTCAACTATGGCTAAATTTAACATAAAAATTCTTTATATGGGAAAAACAATCAAATAAGGATGGCTAGTGATCGTAGCGAAACCACATGCTCTACGTTTTGTAGCCAGGCGTTGTGTCAATTTCATTTTTGAGGTGCTAAACTCTGAAAGAGAACAAGCACTAAAATTGTTACAATACATAATACAATCTAGTAGTCAGTATTTACTGATAAATATATATATATATATATATATATATATATATATATATCTTTATATATATCATTTAATATATATATATATATATATATAGTATATATATATATATATATATATATATATATATGCAATCACAATGTGGTCATTCTCTAAAGCCACAAGCCCGCAACATAATTTATTAAACTGTAACCAACATTTCTCTGCAAGTTGCAACATTTGTTGATATTTTATATTTATGGACAATAGATACATATTATTTCAAATATGTCTTACATCAACATAATTTTGTGAACAAAAACGATTTCCGAGTAAAAAAAAAAACCCAGATGAGAGAGAAAATCAAGATCTGGGTTTAGAAAACCCAGGTGTGCCCGCCCTGTATATATATATAATATATATATATATATATATATATATATATATATATATATTAGATTATATATATATATATATATATATATATATATATATACATATATATATATATATATATATATATATATATATATATAATTTACCTTCCTATCTTGTGCAAAACGTGAGGTAAATGAAGTTATAAGCTGCAGACGATAATATGAGACACTGAGCGAGCCACCTACCTTCTGGTACCAGCCAATCAGAGGCCGCCAAACAAACGTGTTGGAGGATTAGGGCTCACCCAAGAGTCTACCTTAAGTGAATCACCTATAGATTGTTTCGTGTATCATAACACTTTTAGTGCTTGCGCTCTTTCAGAGTTAAGCACCACAAAAATGAAATTGCCCACTTCATCAGATTACCAAGTGGCCGTGTGGTTTCGCTACGATCACTAGCCATGCTTATTTGATTGTTTTTCGTTTATACAAAATTTTTATGTTAAATTTAGCCATAGTTGAAAAATAATCGTCTTTTCTTAATATTTTTCTCAATAAGTTTTAATTGTCTATTTAATTTTGATAATGAGATATAAATTGTTTGACACTTCAGACTAAAAAAGCAAGAAAGAGAGAGCGGTGAGAGACGAAAGCAAAAGCGTCATCAGATCTGAATCCAAGGTCGTCTCCCCTGTGCCAGGTAAGCGAGTGCAAGAAGTTGTACTAAAAATCTTTTTTCAGAAGCCTGATGATCGGCAACATAATAAGACACATTCTTCAGTTTCTCTTCTCATATCACACACAACTAAAATCTGAAAGCACCAGCAAATTCAGGGTGAATTTATTTCATGAAAACACAATTTATATATCATCTTGGTCGCATGAATGATGCAAAATCCGATAACAAGTAGAAACAAGTATAAAGAATTAAATGCTCCTCTCTTCACTTTTATACTCAGTGTCATTCCTTTGTGTTTATCTTATTGATTTCAGGTATTTATGATTTAGTTGTACAATTTATCTCGTGTAAAACCTGAGATAAATGAAGAAATAAAAACATATTGCTAGTTTTCTAAGCTGCAGATGAAAATAGGAGAACTGAGCGATCTCCTACTTCCC
>NC_087209.1:3649506-3654506 GCF_015104395.2 Macrobrachium nipponense | reverse complement strand
TACCCTGATTGCTCTATTCCATTTTTTTCTTTGTTTGGAGGGAGAACAAAAAATATGGACGCCATTTGGGGGTAGTTTATGAATCTTTTCTTCCTTTTCTTTTGCGTAAGAATGCGTCTCTCTCTCTCTCTCTCTCTCTCTCTCTCTCTCTCTCTCTCTCTCTCTCTGTGATTTCTATGTCCCATTTATCTTATTAATAATACACATTTACGTAAATACATATATGTGTATGTTTTATCAAAAAGAAAATTTGGACATGGAAAAGGCAGAGGAGAGAGAGAGAGAGAGAGAGAGAGAGAGAGAGAGAGGGAGGGAGAAATTCGTAGGCAGCTGATAAGTCTTAATTCTGTCTAGCATCTGATGGTACTGTTCCGTTCTGTGGATGCGGTCACGGCTGGCAACAAAGCGCCCTTTTCCCAGGCATGGTCCGTTTTTATTTTGAATTCGTTTCGTGGCGTTTCCCTAATGGATTTCCCCTTTTTACAGGTTTCTTTGTGCCGTTTTATTTATCCTCATTCATTAATATCTTAGTATTTCTTAGTATTTCATTGAACCGAAGAGAAAACGCGAAAAATTCTCGTCAAAATATCACCGAGACGAAATTTTGATGTCGAAAAGAACTCGCCAAGAGAGACCCCTCTCCGCTCATTAACGAGCCCCGTCACGCTCTCTCACTCGCGCGGGAGGAAACTTCTCGCGAAGTGAAAGAGAGAGAGAAGAGAGAGAGAGAGAGAGAGAGAGAGAGTAAAAAAAAGAATCCTCCGGGGACGCATTCCACTCACGGCTCTTGTGGAAATGGAAAAGAAACGACTTGAGACTTTTGGCGCGCGTCACTAACCGCGGGATTTCACTCTGTGCTTTCGAGTTGGTGGTCCAAGTGATCGGAGCTTTTAGCCTATTTTCGACCGGGCTGCTCGTTGCCGGGAGGACCCACCCGCGCATTTATATAGCGGGTCTTGTTGACGTGATCATTTCACTAAGCGTATTTATTCCTGTAGGTTGTTAATAATGGCGTATAGAGACGTTAGTCTTGAATAATGAATTGGTTGAATGTTGCACAAGAATGATTCTTCTTAAACTTTCGTATTTGATATATAATATATATATATATATTATATATATATATATATACATACGTATATTTATATATATATATACATATATATGAGTCATATCACATTACCGTGATACATATACATACATCGAGCTACAAATGTCCTTTAATATCCAATTCGCTCTACCTCGGAATCAATATATTTTCATATAAAAATTCCCCTTCGGTTAACATATTTGAAAATATATTAATTCCGAGGTAGATATTAAAGGACATTTGTAGCTCGATGTATATATATATATATATATATATATATATATATATATATATATATATATCTATATATGTATATATGTATATGTATTTTATGTATGTATTAGTATGTCTACTAGACTCGCTGTCTGACCGTTTATATTTAAAAAATCAAGTTAGTTATATATATATATATATATATATATATATCTATATATATATATACATATATATATATATATATATATATATATATAGTATGCGTGTTTGTGTGTGTGTGTGTGTACAATGTGTATTCGTTATATATTCATGTATAAGTATTTTATATGCTTATGTATATTTATTTATTTATTTACTTTTGAAATATACTTAAGCATAGAGAGAGAGAGAGAGAGAGAGAGAGAGAGAGAGAGAGAGAGAGAGAGAATGAATTTTCGATCCTTTTATCAATACTAAAAGTTTAGTTACACAACCGAGATGAAAATACATCGAGATTTTTCAATAAACGTTTATGAATACCGAAGGTAATTAATTGAATGGTAATTCCCTTGGCTCTGCGTAGCTTTTGGAGTTAAAAGCACGGACGCATTTCATGGAAATATTATGGGTTCCAGGAAATGGATCATTTCTTTCCTGGAATTTGGAAATACAGCCTCAATATTTTTTCAGTTTATCCTCTCTTTTGTGTCCTTCATGAAGTGAAATATTTAAGTCAAATAACAGATTGGTTTTTAATGAGTACCGGTCAACGGCGTTACGCCAATATAGACGCTATTGCCCATTGCTTGTTTTTTTTTTTTTTTTTTTTTTTTTTTTTTAAGGGAACTATTGTGCAGGCTTTGTCCGTCCGTCCGCCCTTTTTCTGTCCGCCCTCAGATCTTAAAAACCGCTAAGGCTAGAGGGCTGCAGATTGGTATGTTGATCATCCTCCCTCCAATCATCAAACATACCAAATTGCAACCCTCTAGCCTCAGTGGTTTTTATTTTATCTGAGGTTAAAGTTAGCCAATTGCAGCCCTCTACCCTCAGTAGTTTTATTTTTATCTAAAGTTAAAGGTAGCCATAATCGTGCTTCTGGTAACGATAGGGGATAGGCCACCATCGGTCCGTGGTTAAAATTTACATGGGCCGCGGCTTATGCAGCCATCGAGACATGGAGCCATTTTCGGTGGCGGTGATTATACGCTGTAGCGCTGTACAGAAAACTCGATTTTGCTGAACAGACTAAGGGGCATTTTTTTACTTGTTTCATGTTTCCTCCTCCTGTGATATTTTGATGGTTGGAAAACCTGACTCTCTCTCTCTCTCTCTCTCTCTCTCTCTCTCTCTCTCTCTCTCTCGGGTACAAAGTTAAAGCGGCAACAAGTTTTAAACGTAGGAAGGTCTATGTACTCTCTCCCACTTAAGCACAAGTTTATGACAATAAGTTTTTAGTACTGAGAGGTTTACGCTCTCTCTCACTCTCTCTCTCTCTCTCTCTCTCTCTCACACACACACAAATATATAATGATAAGATTCTCTCTCTCTCTCTCTCTCTCTCTCTCTCTTGCAGACATAGACAGTAATGTTAAGGACTCGGTAGTGAGTAGTTTCGCCGATGACACAAGAATAAGTAGAGAAATTACTTGTGATGAAGATAGGAACGCGCTACAAAGAGACCTTAACAAAGTATATGAATGGGCAGAGGTAAATAGCATGGTATTTAACTCTGATAAATTTGATTCAATAAATTATGGAGACAGAGAAGGAAAGCTATATGTATATAGGGGACCTAATAATGAGACAATCACAAATAAGGAAGCAGTTAAAGACCTTGGTATGATGTTGAATAGGAACTTGTTATGCAATGATCAAATAGCAATTCTATTTGCAAAATGTAAAGCAAAAATGGGTACGTTGTTACGGCACTTCAAAACAAGAAAAGCTGAACACATGATTATGCGTTATAAAACGTATGTTCGTAGTCCACTTGGATATTGCAATATGATATGGTACCCATATGGTATCAAAATGATATTGCACAAATAGAGAGTGTACAAAGGTCATTTACAGCTAGAATAGAAGAAGTTAAGGATCTTGACTACTGGGAAAGACTACAATTTTTAAAATTATATAGTTTAGAAAGGAGAACAGAACGCTACATGATAATTCAGGCATGGAAACAGATAGAAGGACTAGCCGTAAACATCATGGAGCTAAAAATATCAGAAAGAGCAAGCAGAGGTAGATTAATAGTGCCCAAAACTATATCAGGAAAAATAAGGAAAGCACACAGGACATTAATCCACTATGCACCAGCATTGATAATGCAGCGTCTATTCAATGCGTTGCCAGCTCATCTGAGGAATATATCAGGAGTGAGCATAGATGTGTTTAAGAATAAGCTCGACAAATATCTAAGCTACAATCCCAGACCATCCAAGATTGGAAGATGCAAAATATACCGGAAGATGTACTAGCAACTCTCTGGTAGACATTGGAGGTGCCTCACACTGAGGGACCTGGGGCAACCCGAACAAGATGTAAGGTCTGTAAGGTAAGGTAAGGTCTCTCATACAAACAGAAGCACAGATATATAATAACAAGTCTCTCTCTCTCTCCTCTCTCTCTCTCTCTCTCTCTCTCTCTCACACACACACACACACACACATACACAAGCACAAATATATAATGATAAGATTCTCTCTCTCTCTCTCTCTCTCTCTCGCCCAAATTTATAATGACAAGCCCAGCTATTCATCTCATGTTTGCTTTCACAAGTGTCCCCACCCCCCACCCCCCGGGCCAAAAGAGCTGAAACTGGGACGGGACGCTGATGATTTTTCCTTTTGTGCACTCTGCCAGCGCCATGTAGAAAACTTTCCAAATTAGAAAGTTCGAAAGTTCTGAACGCGACGTCGGGGAACTTAAATTGGCCTACTGCAATTGCTACTGATAATGGCTGCTGCTCTTACTGATACTGCTATTACCAATTGGTTGTTAGGTCTTAATGTACGTTTTGGTAATTATAAGTGTCGCTGATTTTATTTTTATTTTGTTGTGCATTTGATTGAAAGTTTTGAATATTTTCAAATGTCCAAAATATTTGAAATTATTGAAATATTATTAAATATTTTACTTATTTTTAATATTTTCTAGTGCATTATGACAGTCTCTAATAATTTTAGGCATTATTTTAGAATAATATTGAAAATATCTAGAATAATATTAATGTGTAAAGCAATATTCAAATATTAAAAGACATTTTGAATATTTAGATGTTTTTAAATCATTTCTACTCTATCTTGACGACATTCCGGTATATTTCAAATAAATAAAAAGATAATACAATTTTTTAAGCTTAGGTTCAAGATTATGACATTCATTATTTTTTGCGTTTTATTCCCATTAAAATTCTGTCCCTCAAATGAAGTCAAAAATATTTACTTTGATCAAAACAATGAGCTTCCTTTAAATGGCATTTTGTGAAGAGATAGAAAATATATTTGTTTCAATATGACTTTACTCAATAAAAGAGATGATATTCCCTTCATATATGTGATTGTATTCACGCAAAGATAATATTAAAGGAATATGAAGGTGTTGGAAAGGGTTCTTCACTAAAAGCAAATAAAAAAATGCGATAAATGACTTGATTCCTCATTAAATGAGAACATTTTCATTTGACATTTTTTGAATTGACAACCATAAGTTT
>NC_087209.1:3636799-3646506 GCF_015104395.2 Macrobrachium nipponense | reverse complement strand
TATTTCGAGATATATTTAATTTAACGAAGCAAATGAACGGCACTCTGAATATCCTTTATATACTCACCATAACCATACGATAATTCATACACATACGGGTGAACATTATTATATATCTTGAATTAAATATATAATATCATATATATATATATAATATTATATATATATATATATATATTAATACTGCCTTAATATATATTAATATTAATAATACATATTATATATATTTATAATAATATATTATATTATATATAATATAATATTTATATATTAGTATATATAGAGAGAGGACAGAGAGGAGAGAGAAGGAGAAGAGAAGGAGAGAGGAGAGAAGAGAGAGGGGGGGGGGGGGGGGGGGATTTTTATGAGGGCGCGGTGTGTATGTCATACTATACATACAGTGAGAAGGGAGTGGAATTAAATAAAGAATGGATGGGAGAGGAAAACAGGAGAAGAGGAAGAGAGAGAGAGAGGAAAGGAGAAAGAAAGAAGAAAGACAGAGAGAAGAGAGAGAGAAGGAGGAATTGTTGTGGGCGCGTGTGTCAGTAATTGTTACGTATGTATATGCATACAGTAAGGCACGTGCAGAAAATGAGAGTTAGGGAAAGACCTTGAGAGAGAGAAGAGAGGAAGAGAGAGAGAGAAGAGAGAGAGAGAGAGAAGGGGTTGAGGGGGGGTTCTTGGGGGGAGGGGGGAGGAAACACATCTTGTTGCACGTTAGCTAAATTTCCTTATTTCAGGAAACCCAGTGTCTCTACCGTCTTCCATTAACTCCATCGGCAGAAAACCCTGTGGGCCCAGAAATTTTTTTTTTTTTTTTTTTTTTTTTTTTTTGTCGGCCTCAAGCTCTTCTTCTTTTCGCGCAAAAGTTAAAGAAATGTCGAATACTTAGTTGAAAAGGAAAGAAGTGAAAGGGCTATAAGCTGGGATGGAAAGAAGGAATTTTAAGGACAGGCAGATGATTCCATTTTTAGGTGGTTTATTGGGCGAAAACAGTTATGAGAGAGAAGAGAAGAGAGGAGAGAGAGAGAGAGAAGAGAGAGGAGAGGAGAGAGGAGAGAGAGATTTCCTAAGCTCCGGGAAGTTTAAAAAAAACAAAGTGGGCATTAAAGAACGAACTTTAGAAAGCAACAGACCCGTTTATGAATATGATGAAGAGGAGAGAGACGAGAGAGAGAGAGAAGAGAGGAGAGAGTAGAGGAAGAGAAGAGAGCCAATTGTCCTTGTCCGATAAGTAAAAAGATGCAAGCATGGGACAGAATGGAAAAAATTCAAAAGAAAGTTATGGCTTAATTTTAAGAAATCTTCTAGGGCTTAAGAATTTAAATCTCTTCCTCTCTCCTCTTCATCTTCAGTCGTCTCGCTCTTCTGCCTCTCTTCTCTCTCTCTTCATCTCTCTCTCGTTCCTCTCTCTCTCCTTGCTCGCGGTAGATGTTAAATATCTTGTGCCATGGGGGCAATAATTTCGGGCGGGTGGCGGATAACTGGAAATCGGATTTCCCTTGAATATTTCTGATTAAGAACAAAAAATATTGATATCTTGACTTTCATTTCAAAAGTTTTTTTCAAAAAGTGTTTTTTCTTTTTTTGGCAGAGAACGCTGAGAAACTACAATGCACAAAAGAAAGTTCAATAAAAAGCACAATGTTTTTGTCGTTTTATGGAAAAGCCGACTGATTGTTCCTTAGACGGAATTTCAGGTAAACTAATTCCACGCGAAACTTTGAAAGATGTCAACAAAGAGGATGCAATTTAGATACCAAGGGTAAGGTGCAAGAATGTTGTGTTTGATGATGATTTTGAAAGAACGTTGTAATGGACGAATTTGGATGTACAACATCGTTGATTGGGCCAATTTAGCTGAGGCCTATCTTAGTAATTGAAAGTAGTAAAGAGGAAATTACCGAAGTAGTCCTGTGTCCAAGCTTGCAATAATACCATTGAATTTCTAGAATATATTTTCGTTGGGGATCTTTGTATCTTAGGTCCCATTGTCCGATTGGTTAACTCTCCCGGCTCAAGTTTTTGAATTAAGAATTTGTTAGATTTTATATACATTAACAATCCACGTTTCCATTGAGCGGCCATTTTTGGGGGTTCCATGCCCTTCCCAAAACTTATCCTCAGAAGGTTGCCTGCGACATTGTTAAGATTGCGTGATCGACCTATTTGCAAGCAAGTCGAATTCAAGGTATTGCTTCATTTCACGCTGGATTTAGTTTTAATTTTAATGTTTTGAGTTTTATTTTGCTTTCCTCCACGTAAATGTCATTTCCAATGCGTGTAATTGAGAGGTAAACAGTCGTTTTGATGAATTGAATTCTTTTATTAGAAACGGAAACGGCAATTACAGTCCGATTTTATGGCAATAACTGTTATTTTTCCAGTCACTTGGCTTGGCAAATGAACGGCCACATTTTTATTTTTTTCAAAGTCTTGAGGTTTTTTCAAGTCAGTGGGTCCTTCCTGGGTTGGGGTTTTTCCTTAATGAATATGGGTTTGGATCCTTTTATTCTGAAGAAAAGTAATAAATAATAATAATCAATAATAATAAATAATAATTAATTAATTAATCAATAATAATTAAATTAAATAATAATTAATAAAGAAAAAGAATAATACAGGGCAACTGTAGTATTGAGGCCACGTAATTGGGAATAAATACTATCGGCGTGTTGTTGCCGTTAAGGGTTTTTTTTTCTGGCTCCCGAGGTATGTCGTTTCTTTACAGCAATACTATGCCAAACAGTTTCCGTAAGCGGGTAGTACCGTCAGTTGGTAACCTGCACACCGGTGCAGACCAATAAGCATGTTAATTTAATGGTCTTTTGTAGTGGTCCCCTTCGGGCCGGCCCCCTTAGCTTGAAGAAACCTTTTCGGCCCCGCCCTTTTTGCTCTAATTCCTTTCATAAATTCTTCTTTTCTTTCTCCCATCTTGCTTTTTCCACCGACCTACCTCAGCCCCTAACAATTTAACATTGTTTTCATAGTGCGCAAACTACTTTGAAGGTTTTCCTTCCTGTTACGGGCCCTTTTCAAACCTTTTTACTCTCCAAATTTCCCTTTCAGCACTGAATGACCTTCGGTAGGTCGCCCAGCAACTTGGTCTCACCCTGAATTTTTGTATAGCATTCCATTCCAATTCCGCCGACAAGCTCTACTTCTTGTCTTCTTCGCTTTTATCGCCATTTCTTTTTTCCTTCCGTTCCTTCTTTCTTACCCATTCGTTCCCTTTCCTTTCTTTAGTGGGGGATTTATTCCCTGCCACACCCTAATGCGCCCAAAACTACATCGGTAGCCTTCTTTGATTGTTGATTCTGAAGTTTCAAAACCAGTAAAAGCTCTATTTCATGTGTATCATTTAATATTCAGAATCACAATTTAATTCGTCTTGTATTATTCAAACGTAAATAAATTTTTTTTTTCTGTGCTAACCAGTTGAATCAGTTTAAGAATCCATATGGCTTCCCTTTTAGTAAACGTGGAGATGTTACAAGAAAAGTTGTTTTGCTTTAATTTAGAGGTAGACGAAGAATTAATTATAAGGTCACACCGTTTCACTTCCCGGTTTAAAGATAAGCGAACGATTATGAACGTTAAAAAATAAAAAGAAAAAAACCCTTAATTTTAATCCCAAATTCCAATTCCGAGGGTTTCGCGGACCAACCACATTTTCCCCCGGGAAAAGTTTTATTTTTGCGAAATTTTAGTTCCCGCTCGTCCAATGGTTTTGCATTAAGCTTTTTCTCTTCCACCCCCCCCCCCCCCCCCCCCCGTCCCCACCAGGAAGGCCGCAAATATACTTTCGATAATAAAGTTTTATTATCCCACAAAACAACCGGGAAAAACTTTGGGTTCGCGCTCTCACGGAAGAAAACGGAAAACAGG
This sequence comes from Macrobrachium nipponense, assembly GCF_015104395.2. Classification (NCBI taxonomy): domain Eukaryota; kingdom Metazoa; phylum Arthropoda; class Malacostraca; order Decapoda; family Palaemonidae; genus Macrobrachium; species Macrobrachium nipponense. Next base: position 3,642,618 of record NC_087209.1, on the reverse strand, counting down.
TTTTCCCCCGGGCAGTTCATGGAAACTTTTATTTGGTAACAAAAATTAGAGGCCGGGGTAACTATTTCCCGCCGAGCAGTTTCTCGATACTTGGCCAAAAATCCGCCTAGGCGGGAAGGCCTGATGAACAGGAGAGAAGAAAGGGGAGGGGGCGTAAGCTCTGCCTTGCGTCTCTGCTTCCGTCTCCTCCAGCTCTCTCTCCTGCTCTCTCGTGCATCAATTTCTCGTCCTCTCGTCTTTTATACTGATATATATAAATGTCATGTATATATTATTTTAATATAATGTATACATACGAGAGAGAGAGAAGAAAGAAGGAAAGAGGAGAGGGAGGAGAGAGGGAAGAAGAGAGGAGAGAGAAGGAGGAGGAGAGATGTCAGCTCAACCTGCGAGACATAAAATCGATTCCCGAGGCGAAACCGAGGGTCGATTATTTATTTTTCGTGAAGAAAGTCTGGTGACGCCTTTGGTTTGGGCCAAAGCATTGTGCCTTACGAACTTTCCAGTTAGTTTTGGCTGTGGTGTGTCCGCAGCTGGCGGGGGGGGGGGGGGGGGGAGGTTATAAGACTTTTAGGACCAAGCAAAGTCTTTTTTTTCCCATTAAAAGGCTTCGCCTAACCTGAGATGGGTAAGGACCTGGTGGGGCAGTGTGCTCCGGGAATTAATAAGGAGGGGTACTCCAGGTTTCTCCAATTATGATTGATTGGGATTTATTTTCATTCTTAACTGGCGTCCGCAACGACGTGGTTATTGACGGCCCGGCCTCTCAATTCTGATACTAAGAGGTAACTGATGGATATGAGGGTTTGCCGTGAATCCTTGTATATTTGGCGGCTAAGCTGCAATAGTTCTCAGGCCGGGAGAGATGAGAATACTATAGTAGATTCACATCAACCGTGCATTTGATGTCTAGGCCAGACCCTTACGACGCTCCTGATTGGCTGTTGATAAGCCAATCACAGGGCTGGAAAACTCTATCTCTCTCGAGAATTCACATAGGCAGAATGTATGTTCCACATCTCCTGAAAGACGTATACCTCAGGAGAGGTGGAATATAGATCCTACCCGTGTGACCTCTCGAGAGAGACTGAGGGTTTCCAGCCCTGTGAGTGGCTTATCAACAGCCAATCAGAGTGTCGTATGGGACTGGCCTAGATAATTAATGCACGGTTGATGTGAATCTGCTATAGTAAGAGTTGACGACTTTTCTAAGGTTCTTTGCAGAAGTTCTACGAATAAAAAATAATTAAGTAAGTGGGTTAGGTCTCTCGCACTTTATCCCAGAAATTCTTTTAACCAGAAGGTTCATTCAATAGTTCTTCATCCAAAACCTCCAATGATTATATAGACATTAATCCTTTAGGAGAATGAATGATTATACGATCGTTCAGAATTAGGTCGAGTGAAAGTCAGTACAAAAAGGGTATATATCCAGGGGGGCACTACTCAGTTGCATATGGTGACTGAGAGTTTCATTTCAAATAAACTTTTATTCGCCAGGTTTTAAATAGAGTGATAAATCATTGCATTGTCTCTGTTCAAGAAATACGGTCATTGTTAAACTGAGAAGTTTTAGACTATTCCATATATGAATGGAAGGTAAATACATAAGAATTATAAACTTACTTATTGTATTATTAAATATTGTGTTTTATTTATGATTTTAAATAATATTCAGTGAGAGCATATCCAAAGACTGTAGACTAACACATTTCTAAGAATTTTTCGACTCGACCAGCAATGGAAATCAAATCACACACTGAAAGTAGATGCAATTGTATCAGGGATCCCTGTGAACGCCTGAATTAATTCTACTATGGTCAGTGAGTATTAGAGTCAATATTTCCAACTGCCAGTATCCAATTAATTTCTATTTGCTCTCTGAGGGTTGCGGGTCGTGATTTGTACGAAACGGCAAAAGTTATCAGGGTTGGTCTGCAATTTTAATTTTTAATTTTACTTTTCAATATCATTATTTGGTTGAATGCAAGAGATGGTTGGTCTCTTAATCATTATGCACTGTTATATCTGTTTCATTTCCATTCATATTTTCGTTCGCAAACAGTTCTCATTGCAATTTGGTAATGTGCTTTCATCTCAATTTATTGATTTGTTCATTTACTTTTTTTCTAGTTACTGGTCTCATCTTTCTTTTATTCCTAATAATCTTTCTGTTATGTCTATCAAGTGAACACCTTATTCTTTGGAAGCTTGAATTTCAAACGGTGGCCCCTGTGGTGGGCTTGTTCCATATGAATAAGGTTCGTCTTCTGGATAATAATAATAATAATAATAATAATAATAATAATAATAATAATAATAATAATAATAATAATAATAATTTTGTTATTGTTTTTATTTAGTTTCTTCATCGTTTTTTTCCAGTTCCAAATGAGTTTTGTGGATACTAAGGTTGAGTTAACAGAAGGGGTGTCTTAATTATGATTAATGCGTTTACATTTTCTACAAAAATTTTTTCTGTACAGGGAATCAGATAATGCAATGTTTTTTTTTTCAATATGAACAAATATTAGATAAGTAGAATTTAAATAGAACAAAGGGTCGAAGATATTTGCTCTGGCGCCAGTGCAGTTGTTTTTTTGGGATTTGAAGTCAGGAGACATGATAGTTCTGAAAAAAAAAAAAAAAAAAAAAAGGTTGGTCGTGTTTAGTTTGTTTTGATTTCCAATTTCTCCGTGAGCATCTTCTCTCGAAATTGTATTTTGATATGTATGTATATATGTAAGTATGTATGTGTGCATGTACCTGCTATATACATGTACATACGTATGAATCAATATATATTATATATAATATATATATATATATATATATATATATATATATATATATATATATATATATATATACATATTATATGTGTGTGTATGTGTATGTATAACTGAATCACGAAATTTTGGAACGCGATGAAATATATAATAAAGGCAAAAGCCACGAAGGAAAGTGAAATGGAGTACTGCGAGCCTTTCGACTCAATATCCTATACTATAGCTGATTCACATAAGGTAGATTCTCGGGGGAGCACTAATCCTACGAGACGTTTGTTTGGCGGCCTCTGATTGGCTGGTACCGGGAGGAAGGCTGCTTGCTCAGTGTCTCATATTTTCGTCTGCAGCTTAGAAAACTTGCAATATGTTATTATTTCTTCGTTTATCTCAGGTTTTGCACAAGATAGAAAAGTTTCGGTCGTACCAAACGATTCAGTGTTAATTATACAACTAAATCATGATTACCTGAAATCAATGAGATAAACACAAAGGAATTACAACGAGTAAAAGTGAGAGAGGGGGCATTTAATTTTTTATACTTGTTTTTACTTATCATTGGATTTTTGCATCATTCATGCATCAAGATGATATAAAACTTGTGTTTTCATGAAATAAATTCACCCTCAATTTGCTGGTGCTTTCAGATTTTAGTTGTGTGATATGAAAAGAGAAAATTAAGAATCTTTCTTATTATGTTTCGGATCATCCGGCTTCTGAGAAGACTTTTAGTACAACTGCTTGCACTCGCTTACCTGGCACAGTGGGACACAACCTGAGATTCTCTCTCTGTCTTTCTTGCTTTTTCTAGTCTTATATTTCGAACGATTTATGTTTCATTGTCAAAATTAAGTAGACAATTAAAAGTTATTGAGAGATAAAATTAAGAATTACGATTATTTTTCAACTATGGCTAAATTTAACATAAAAATTCTTTATATGGGAAAAACAATCAAATAAGGATGGCTAGTGATCGTAGCGAAACCACATGCCCTACGTTTTGTAGCCTGGCGTTGTGTCAATTTCATTTTTGAGGTGCTAAACTCTGAAAGGGAACAAGCACTAAAATTGTTATAATACATAATACAATCTAGTAGTCAGTATTTACTACTGATATAATTATATATATATATATATATAATATATATATATATATATATATAGTATATATATATATATATATATAATATATATTATATATATATAAATCACAATGTGGTCATTCTCTAAAACCACAAGCCCGCAGCAATAAATTTATTAAACTGTAACCAACATTTCTCTGCAAGTTGCAACATTTGTTGATATTTTATATTTATGGACAATAGATACATATTATTTACAAATATGTCTTACTTCAACATAATTTTGTGAAAAAAAAAAACAAAAAAAAAGAAAAAAAAAAAAAAGTTTCCGAGTAAAAAAAAAAAAAAAACCCAAATGAGAGAAAAAATCAAGATCTGGCTTTAGAAAACCCAGGTGTGCCCCCCTGTGTATGTATATATATATATATATATATATATATATATATATATATATATATATATATATATATATATATATATATATATATATATATATATATATTAGATATAGATACCATATATATATATATATATAATATAACATATATATATAATGTATCCTTAGCTTATTATATATTATACAAAATATTAAGATATAAAGAATATTATAATACTTTATCCCGCCTATCTTTGCAAAACGTTAGGTAAATGAAGTTATAAGCGCAGACTATAATATGAACAACTGAGCGAGCCACCTACCTTCTGGTACCAGCCAATCAGAGGCCCGCCAAACATACGTCTCATACGAATGGGGAGGGGTTTACCCAAGAATCTACCTTAAGTGAATCACCTATAGATTGTTTCGTGTATCATAACACTTTTAGTGCTTGCGCTCTTTCAGAGTTAAGCACCACAAAAATGAAATTGCCCACTTCATCAGATTACCAAGTGGCCGTGTGGTTTCGCTACGATCACTAGCCATGCTTATTTGATTGTTTTTCGTTTATACAAAATTTTTATGTTAAATTTAGCCATAGTTGAAAAATAATCGTCTTTTCTTAATATTTTTCTCAATAAGTTTTAATTGTCTATTAATTTTGATAATAAGATATAAATTGTTTGACACTTCCGACTAAAAAAGCAAGAAAGAGAGAGCGGTGAGTGACGAAAGCAAAAGAGTCATCAGATCTAAATCCAAGGTCGTGTCCCCTGTGCCAGGTAAGCGAGTGCAAGCAGTTGTACTAAGAATCTTTTTTCAGAAGCCTGATCATCGGCAACATAATAAGACAGATTCTTCATTTTCTCTTCTCATGTCACACACAACTAAAATCTGAAAGCACCAGCAAATTCAGGGTGAATTTATTATGAGCACACAAGTTTTATAATCTTGATTGCTTGAATGATGCAAAATCCGATCATAAGTAAAAACAGATATAACGAATTAAATTCTCCTCTCTTCAATTTTATACTCAGTGTCGTTCCTTTGTGTTTATCTTATTGGTTTCAGGTAATCATAATTTAGTTGTACAATTAATATCGAATCGTTTGGTATGACCGAAACTTTCTTATCTCGTGTAAAACCTGAGATAAATGAAGAAATAAAAACATATTGCTACTTTTCTAAGCTGTTGACGAAAATATGATACTGAGCGACCTCCTACTTCCCGGTACCAGCCAATCAGAGGCCGCCAAACAAATGTCTCGTAGGCATAGGACTCACCCAAGAAACTACCTTAAGTGAATCAGCTATAGATTGTATTATGTATATTAAAAATTTTAGTGCTTGCGCTCTTACAGAGTTAAGCACCACAAAAATTAAATTGACGAAAACCGACTTGTAGTTGCACCTATAGGGCGTGTGGCTTCGCTACAATCACAAGTCATACTTATTTGATTGTTTTTTCCATATACAGAATTTTTATGTTAAATTTTGCCATAGTTGAAAAATAATGGTAATTTCTTAATAGTTTTCTTAAAAAAAAAAATTTATTGTCTATTCACTTTTGACAAT
>NC_087209.1:3629299-3631799 GCF_015104395.2 Macrobrachium nipponense | reverse complement strand
GAGACATGGAGCCATTTTCGGTGGCGTTGATTATACGCTGTAGCGCTGTACAGAAAACTCGATTGTGCCGAACAGACTAAGGGGCATTTTTTTACTTGTTTTCGTTTCCTCCTCCTGTGATATTTTGATGGTTGGAAAACCTGACTCTCTCTCTCTCTCTCTCTCTCTCTCTCTCTCTCTCTCTCTCTCTCTCTCTCTCTCTCTCTTTCTCGGGTACAAAGTTAAAGCGGCAAACAAGTTTTAACGTAGGAAGGTCCATGTACTCTCTCCCACTTAAGCACAAGTTTATGACAATAAGGTTTTAGTGCTGAGAGGTCTACGCTTTCTCGCTCTCTCTCTCTCTCTCACACACACACACACACGCACAAATAATATAATGACAAGTTTCTCTCTCTCTCTCTCTCTCTCTCTCTCTCACACACACACACAAAAATATAGACAAGATTCTCTCTCTCTCTCTCTCTCTCTCTCTCTCTCTCTCTCTCTCTCTCACACACACACGCACACAACACACCCACACGCACAAATATATGATGACAAATTCTCTCTCTCTCTCTCTCTCTCTCTCTCTCTCTCTCTCACACACACACACGCACAAATATATAGTGACAAGATTCGCTATCTCTCCTCTCTCTCTCTCTCTCGCCCTCTATCTCTCTCTCTCTCTCTCTCTCTCTCACTTTGTTTGTTTTATTATGATTGCAGACATAGACAGTAATGTTAAGGACTCGGTAGTGAGTAGTTTCGCCGTTGACACAAGAATAAGTAGAGAAATTACTTGTGATGAAGATAGGAACGCGCTGCAAAGAGACCTTAACAAAGTTAAAGCAGTTAAATACCTTGGTGTGATGTTGAATAGGAACATGTTATGCAATGATCAAATAGCAATTCTATTGACAAAATGTAAAGCAAAAATGGGAATGTTGTTACGGCACTTCAAAACAAGAAAAGCTGAACACATGATTATGCTTTATAAAACGTATGTTCGTAGTCCACTTGAATATTGCAATATGATATGGTACCCACATCATCAAAAGGATATTCCACAAATAGAGAGTGTACAAAGGTCCTTTCCAGCTCGAATAGAAGAAGTTAAGGATCTTGACTACTGGGAAACACTACAATTTTTTAAATTATATGGTCATAAAGGAGAAGAGAACGCTACATGATAATTCAGGCATGGAAACAGACAGAAGGGAATTGCCGAAAACATCATGGAGCTAAAAATATCAGAAAGAGCAAGCAGAGGTAGATTAACAGTGCCCAAAACTATACCAGGAAAATAAGGAAAGCACACAGGACATTAATCCACTATGCACCAGCATTGATAATGCAGCGTCCTATTCAATGCGTTGCCAGCTCATCTGAGGAATATATCAGGAGTGAGCGTAGATGTGTTTAAGAATAGCTCGACAAATATCTAAGCTACAATCCCAGACCATCCAAGATTGGAAGATGCAAAATATACCGAAAGATGTACTAGCAACTCTCTGGTAGACATTAGAGGTGCCTCACACTGAGGGACCTGGGGCAACCAGAACAAGATGTAAGGTCTGTATGGTAAGGTAAGTCTCTCATACAAATAGAAGCACAAATATATAATGATAAGTCTCTTTCTCTCTCTCTCTCTCTCTCTCTCTCTCTCTCTCTCTCTCTCTCTCTCTCTCTCTCACACACACACACACACACACACACACACATACACAAGCACAAATATATAATGATAAGATTCTCTCTCTCTCTCTCTCTCTCTCTCTCTCTCTTCTCTCTCTCTCTCTCTCTCTCAAATTTATAATGACAAGCCCAGCTATTCATCTCATGTTTGCTTTCACAAGTGACCCCCCCCCCCCCCCCCCCCCCCCACCCCCCGGGCCAAAAGAGCCGAAACAAACTGGGGACGGGACGCTGATGATTTTTCCTTTTGCGCACTCTGCTAGTGCCATGTAGAAAAGTTTCCAAATTAGAAAGTTCGAAAGTTCTGAACGTGACGTCGGGGAACTTTAATTGGCCTACTGCAATTACTACTGATAATGGCTGCTGCTCTTACTGATACTGCTATTACCAATTGGTTGTTAGGTCTTAATGTACGTTTTGGTAATTATAAGTGTTGCTGATTTTATTTTTATTTTGTTGTGCATTTGATTGAAAGTTTTGAATATTTTCAAATGTCCAAAATATTTGAAATTATTGAAATATAATTAAATATTTAACTTATTTTAAATATTTTCTAGTGCATTATGACAGTCTCTAATAATTTTAGGAATTATTTTAGAATAATATTGAAAACATCTAGAATAATATTAATGTGTAAAACAATATTCAAATATTAAAAGACATTTTGAATATTTAGATGTTTTTAAATCATTTCTACTCTATCTTGACGACATTCCGGTATATTTTTCAAAAAAAAAAAATAAATAAATAAAAAGATAATACAATTTTTTAATCTTAGGTTCAAGATTATGACATTCATTATTTTTGCGTTTTATTCCCGTTAAAA
>NC_087209.1:3619299-3624299 GCF_015104395.2 Macrobrachium nipponense | reverse complement strand
CATGACTGCAGATGTGTTTCACCACTATGCCATTAACTGCATGAACTATTGTAGACCTACAACCACTGAAACATGGATTTATTTAAGTGGTAAAATGTGTAGATTGTAGCCACGTCTTTGAGGAGATTTAATACTAGAATTGTGATCTCAAACCTGTTTGACATTCTACAACCCGAAGTGGCATCCACAACCCTTACAACTTTGATTAGCAGTATTTGTAATTCAGTCTTATGAGATCTACAGGGGGATTTAAAAAAGTATTATTATTATTATTATTATTATTATTATTATTATTATTATTATTATTATTATTATTATTATTATTATTATTAAATGTGTGCGTATTGTGTCCTGTAATGGACGATGTTTCTACATTATTATTATTATTATTATTATTATTATTATTATTATTATTATTATTTATATTTAATCGACTGATCATTTTGTTGTTTCCTATACCAGCAACAATATCTCTCTGCTACACTGTTGCAAATGTTGCAAAACCGTGTAAGGGAGATAGACCCTTCTGTGCGGGGAGGGTTTTGGGTGGAAAGGAATAAATCTTAGCCATTTGCGAGCGAAGCAATTTGGAAACGAGACGAAAAGAAAAGAAAAGAAGAAAAGAGAGAGAGAGAGAAGGCGGAAGCGAGCGTAGGAGTTGAACGGTCTCGAGAGAGAGACAAATCTCCCGTTGAAAAGGAGATGATGTCATAATGTATCAGCGTTTACCAGCGGATTTAGTTCATGGAGTTTTGGTTCCTTGACTTCTTTTCTTCCTGATTTTTTTTCCGTGGATTTCCCTTTAAGTTTTTTTCTTCGTAAATGTTTTTTTTCGTAGATTTCTTCGTAAGTTTTTTCTTCGTAAATGTTTATTTTTTTTTTTTAGCTTTCTCCGAAAGTTTTTCTTCGTAATTTTTTTTTTTTTTTTTTGTAGCTCTTTCTCGTAAGTTTTTCTTTGTATTTTTCCTGTGGCTTCTCCGTAAGTTTTCTTCTAAGTAATTTTTTTTTTTTTTTGCGTAGCTTTCCCCGAAAGGTTTTTCTTTTCGTTATTTTTTTTATCTTTATCTTCAGTATTTTTTTTCCCAACTTTCACCGTAAGTTTTTTTCTTTCCTATTCTTCCAGTAGCTTTTCTCCGTAAGTATTTTTTTTTTTCCGTAAATTTTTATTTTTCTTTAACTTTGCCCGTATTTTTTTTTTTCTGATTTTCCCCGTAACTTTCTTCGTGATTTTTCTTGTCTGCAAATTGTTTCTACTGAACTTATTTTTTTCTCTGTAACATTTTTCTCAAAAAAGATTTTTTTTCTCTCCGTAACATTTTTCTCCATGACTTTTTTTCCTCCGTAACTTTTTTTTTCTCCATTTTTCTTTGTAGGTTTTGTCTATCAATTTGTTCTCAGTAACTTTTTTCTTCCTGACTTTTTTCTATGTAACATTTGCTCTGTTATTTATTTCTAATTTTCTTCTTTAACTTTCTTGTCTATAACTTTTTTCTCCGTAATTGTTTTCTTTCCTTATTTTTTGTCCATAACTTTTTCCCCATAATTTTTCCACAACTGTTTGTTTCCGTAATAATAATAATAATAATAATAATAATAATAATAATAATAATAATAATAGAATGAACCAAGGAACCCCTGTAACGTAACAACAATATTGACAGTTAAATGACAGTAATGTTAAAATATATTTTTTGTACAAGGTTAAAAAGTGCCTTGTGAAAAAAAAAAAAAATTATTTTTAACAATACTGCGACTTTTAATTGTCAATAATAATAATATAATAATAATAATAATAATAATAATATAATATAATAATAATAATAATAATATAATAATAATAATAATAATATGAAGCTACACAATAGTTTACTTATAAGCAGGAACTTTTGTCTATTTAGTAAGACTTCCCCCAATTCTTGATGTCAGGCAAGAGGTGACCTAAGCTGACCTGTCGCAGGTGTTGATAGTTTGATGTATGATCCAGAATAGGATCTGACCCCTTCCTTGGATAAATTCTGGCGTCCTGGAAATTTCCATAAAATTGGAAGAAGGAATATAAAATTTGCGTTTAAAATATTGACGTTTCCTGTCACGCAAATTATAGATATTTTGATGTCAGTTATTCAGCATTACTCGTAATGCTCATATCGGGAATTTATAGCCATTCATAAATATAAAAGTTATTACGGTAGTTGTAAACTCATTCATTCATGAAATTTGAACTTGATTAATTTTTTTTATCTATTCCCTACCAACCCCACCCTCCCTACCTACAACCAACTCCCTCATGCTACCATGGGTGAAGCTTGCTTGATTACCATTGTATTGACCATCTCTCTCCTCTCTCTCTCTCTCTCTCTCTCTCTCTCTCGCTCTCTCTCTCTCTCTCTCCTCTGTCTTTCCTTTCATCGGCATCTTCAGATAATTCATCAATTCTGTTATTAATCAGAGGAATAATAAAATGATAATGAAAGAAGGTCAGAAGAAAAATAAATGTTAAAGATAATCTGTGAAACTATTTGTCAGAGAAAATATAGCCACGATGTCAGTAAAATTATGTCTACACAAATTTTGACATAGTTTTTATTCTTGGTATGATGACACAACGCACACACACACATATACAATATATATATATATATATATATATATATATATATATATATATATATATATATATATATATTATATATATATATATATATTTATATATATATATATATATATATATATATATATATAGTATATACAGCACTCGCAGTTGCATAACTGTCCCGTATCTCCCAAAACTCATTAGAGAATCTTGCACGGAACGGACTGGGCTTCTGGTCATATGGGTCCAGGAAATGAGGTGGATATTAATTTCCTCTCGCGTCTATTTTGGTGAGTTTTGGGTCAGTGAATACTCACATTTTAAAGATTTCATGCATGACATTTGATTGCTTACTTCGTATTTTATATATTTTTTTCAACGATCGACGAATCTTTGGTGGAAATCAAAATAGGGGGTTAAATTACGAAAAGGGAATTTTATAATGAATTTAAGTCATAAAATTCTGGAAAGGCTATTTTATAATGGGTTTAAGCCGTAAAATTCTGGAAAGGCTATTTTATAATGGGTTTAAGCCGTAAAATTCTGGAAAGGCTATTGTTTTATAATGGGTTTAAGCCGTAAAATCCCGAAAAGGGAATTTTATAATGAGTTTAAGCAGTACAATTCTAAAGGAAAGGGAATTTTCTAATGAGTTTAAGCCGTAAAATTTCGAAAAGGGAATATTTTAATGAGTTTATGCCGTAAAATCCCGAAAAGGGAATTTTATAATGAGTTTAAGCAGTAAAATTCCGGCTATAGCTGATTCACTTAAGGTAGATTCTTGGTTGAGTCCTGTGCCTACGAGACGTTTGTTTGGCGGCCTCTGATTGGCTGGTACCGGGAGGTAGGCGGTCGCTCAGTGTCATATTTTTACCAAATATCAATTTTTACCGTATTTTTAAATAATTTATTTTATACACCCATTCATAAATTCACTATAACTAACATGCATTTCCAGTGTTTGGCTTCAAAGCTGTATTCCATTTCATTCCTCAATGTCCTATTTTCGCCTGCACAAGATAGGAAGGCAAATAATATTATATATATATATATATATATATATATATATATATATATATATATATATATATATACATACACACACATATATATATATATATATATATACGTATATATATATATATATTATATATATATATATATATATATATATATATCAGTAAATACTGACCACCAGAGTGTATTATGTGTTGTAACAATTATAGTGCTTACGCTCTTCCAGAGTTCAGCACCGCAAAAATGAATTTGTTGTCAAAAAAGAATTAATGTGATAGATAGGCAGGGTTTCGCAACGATGACTAGCCATGCTTATTTGATTGTCTTTTTTCATATAAAGAATTTCTATGTTAAATTTTGCCAAAGTTGAAAAATAATCGTAATTTCTTAACATTATTCTCAAGAAGTTTCAATTGTCCATTTAATTTTGATAATGAAACATAAATCGTTCGACATTTGAGACTGAAAAAGCAAGAAACAGAGAGAGAGAGAGAGAGAGAGGTGATCGACGAAAGCAAAAGCGTCATCAAATCTGAATCCCGGGTCGTGTCCCCTGTGCCAGGTAAGCAGTTGTACTAATAAAAGTCTTCTCAGAAGCCGAATGATTCGCAAGATTATAAGACAGATTCTTCATTTTCTCTTCTCATATCACACAACTAAAATTTGAAAGCGCCAGCATATTCAGGTTGAATTTATTTTATAAAAACGCAAGTTTTATATCATTGTGATCGCATGAATGATACAAAATCCGATGCTAAGTAAAAACAAGTAATTCATTTTTTATTACCTTATTGATATAAGGTAAATATGATTTATTTAGTTGTACAATTAACACCGAATTGTTTGATACGACCGAAACTTTCCTATCTCGTTTTCTAGGCTGCAGACGAAAATATGAGACACTGAGCAACCGCCTACCTCCCGGTACCAGCCAATCAGAGGCCGCCAAACAAACGTCTCGTAGGAATAAGGCTCTTCACCCAAGAATCTACCTTAAGTGAATCAGCTATAGTATAGTTTACAAAGATTTTTGGCCTATATTTTTTCTAAAGAATGCACATCTTATAGTTGGTTTTATATATACTATATTTGAAAATTGATTTAAGTACAAGTTTTTATTTTTTCTCCTAAATCAAATCATTTTTAATTTACCTGGAGTTGTAAGAATGAGAAAGGGGACTTATCAGCATTCTTTCCTTCAGAAATACTCTGTGTGTGTGTGTGTGTGTGTGTATGTGTGTTTGTGTGTGTGTGTGTGTGTGTACGTGTGGATGTGCGTGTGGATGTGTGGTTTTATTGCCTTTGCCCACAAGAGCATTTAGATGTTTACCCACTCTAGAATTCAAAGTAGTTAAACAAAACTTTGTAAGTATTTAATGTAGTATTGATA
>NC_087209.1:3586799-3614299 GCF_015104395.2 Macrobrachium nipponense | reverse complement strand
ATATCTCTTGCGATATTTTTAGGCTCGTTTCCCCTCAAGAACAATGAAGTCATTTCGAAATAATTACTCGTTGCATTACGTATCGTTGTTCATTTTGAAGAATTGCCTTACATATATGACTCATGTTACTCATTTGTCAAGTTTCTCTTGATATTTTTTAGGCAAAACTCAATTTTCATAATAGAATATTAAGATACTTATGAAACTCACTCCAACCGCTAGACACTTGAAGAGAACACTCCTTTCCACTTCAAGTCTCTCCCGATATTTTTAGGCTCGTTTCCCCATCAAAGACGTTCTTCACTTCAAAATAATTATTACTCCTAGAAATACTTGATATTATAGTTCGTTGTAAAGAATCATTTAAAGTTAATGGTATATTTCAATTTTCTGGTGTAATTTTCAGGCAAAACTCAAGTCACAGAAAAAAAAAATAGATATTTATAAAATTCACAACTACCGCGAGACATTTGAGGAGAACGCTCCCTTCCTCTCCAAGTGTCTCCCGACAATTTTAGGCTCGTCCCCCCACCCCCCGCCGCCGCCGCCGCCAAAGAAGTTCATTTACTTCAAAATCATTATTACTCCTATCATCAAAAGGGGAAAATATATTTAATTTTGAAATAGGAATTGCACTTAATGCCATTCATTTTTTTCAATTTTCACTGATATATTCAGGCAGAATTCAAGAATCGATTAAAAAGTATTTGTGCATTTATAAAAGTCATATCTACGAAAATAAATATTTTATAAAAATAGATATAAAAAGTCGTATTTATAAAAGTCATTTACGCGATAGACAAATGAAGAGAGCCCTCCCTTCCTCTCCAAGTGTCTCCCGATATTTTTAGGCTCGTCCCCCTCTACAACAACCCCCTCCCCCTTCGGGCCCCCTCGGAGAAAGCAAGGGCCACTTCAAAAATGATTTACAACAGGTGCAAACTCGGCCGTCACAAGGCCTCGTTAAAAAGTCATACTTGGTTAAAAAAGTCATTAGGATCAATTTCACCCGGAGTCAGGGTCAGAGGGGAAGGTCGAGAGTCAAGTGGGACGAAAAATAGAAATAAAAAACTTTGTTTTAAAGTTGGAGTTTCCGTAGTATTACTATGCTGTCCGTGCAGAAGGTGATGCTCAAGTGTACGTCGAGATATTTAGAGAACGGTTTTAATGAGTTTAAGGTTTTAATTATAATAATATTGTCGGTTTTAGCGTTCTTATATTATAATAGAAGCAGGGAATGGTAAGCAATATATAGTATATATATATATATATATATATATATATATATATATACGTATATATAATGTGTGTAAATTGATATATATATATATATATATATATCTATATATATATATATATATATATTATATATATATATATATATATATATATATATATATATACATATATATATCTATATATAATATATATATATTTATATATATATAATAATGTGTGTGAATTTTATAAGTTTATATATATATATATATATATATATATATATAAAAATGTGTGTTGGATATGTATTTGTATATATATGTATATAAGCGTATATATATTCAGAAGAATTAGGAGCATGAATGGTTAAGTCTTAGTTTACTGAATTCACTCTCTCTCTCTCTCTCTCTCTCTCTCTCTCTCTCTCTCTCTCTCTTGTTTTTTTCGCTCAGTTTGTCCATAGCTTAATTATTGCTCTATGTGTAGCTTTTACTTTCTTCTGAAGTACTTATGAACACCATTATACTCTGTTTTTTTCCATCTGCCCATCCGCCTGTGGTGTTTGCGTATGGTCACACTGCGTTCCGGGCTTTAGATAGTTACATTCAGCTTACAGAACAATAACAACAATATCCCATTTCGAATATTAACGGTGCAATTCGCATATTGTAAATTATTAAAACACTTTTCAGTTGCAAATGTACACCCCAGAACAGCCTTTTATTTACCTATAAAACTTATACATAGCGTAACTATCTAGAGCCCAGGACGCAGTGTTACCATACGCAAACAAACCACAGGCGGATGGACAGATGGAAAAAACAGAGTATAGTTACCACTATTTTCTCGGCAATGAAGTCAACCAGATTTTCGTCTGGTACTTATTTGAAGAGGTGACCACCGTTCAACGACATAGGTCTGGTCGTTATTTGAAGAGGTGACCACCATTAAACGACATAGGTCTGGTCACTATTTGAAGAGGTGACCACCGTTCAACGACATAAACCGCTGGCCCGTAACCTCACATGATGAATAGTCAATTCCTTTAACTAACATCATACTCTAGAAGTCTAGTATCAGCGGCCACGGGTCAAAATAAGACCCGCGAAGCCAACATGATTAAATCACTTCCAAACTTCAGTTTTTCCTTTCAGAAAATATCGTGAACAGAGAGGAACTTTCTCGTTAACTAATTATGATTTTTGTCGATAAAGCTGTTTCAAGGTGAGCCTCTTTTATCGGGATAATTAGGTTTTCGTCGAATCGAAACAGGAAGGCAAATGTACAAGAGAGAGAGAGAGAGAGAGAGAGAGAGAGAGAGAGAGAGAGAGAGAGAGAGAGAGAGAGACTGGCAAATTCTTAGAAGACTAACTGCATTGAGAAAAATTTAAAAGAATTTTAAGTATGAGAGAGAGAGAGAGAGAGAGAGAGAAATTCTTTGAAGCTGGTTGAAATGTGAAAAAAATTAAAAAATATCAAAAATTAAAAAATATCAAATTCATAAGTTTAATAAGTAGAGAGAGAGAGAGAGAGAGAGAGAGAGAGAGAGAGAGAATGAGAAAGAGAGATATTAGATCAATTCTGTGTGAAATACTGGGAATTTTATAATTACTCAGGAGCTAGGAAAGATAGAGAGTGTGTGAGAGAGAGAGAGAGAAAGAGAGGGCAAATACACGAAGCGAGTCAGAACAGAATTCTCATTTTACTAACGCATTCTCTCTCTCTCTCTCTCTCTCTCTCTCTCTCTCTCTCTCTCTCTCTCTCTCTCTCTCTCTCTTCATGCTATCACTCGAATCAAGACGCGCGGTTCGAGGAGGAAGTCAACAAGTGCTCACTCTCCTTCTCTCTCTCTGCCCCAGTCGAATTTATGATGTAAGTGATTTAAACTTCAGGGAGGGGCTGGGGGCGGGAAGGGATGAGCGGGGGGGGGGGGGGGGGTGACTTCGGCAACGCCTTCGACAGTCGATCAAAATTCTTTTCCGCTTCACTTGGTACATAAGGGACGCCTTTTTTTTCTTTTTTTTTTTTTTCTTTTTTCTACATTTTATCTTTATTTTCTCTTCGTGTTGGATGATTTTGAATCTGATGTCATTTTTTTGCTTTAATTGATATAAAAAAAATTTTAAAGCTTAGTATTTGGTTGTATTTTTTCGGGTTTGTTTATTTTATTCTATTGTAACTTTATCTTATTTTTAAAAGTATCCATTTACTTCCTCCTCCTCCTCCTACTCCTCCCACCTTCTCTCTTTCAACTTTCCCTAAATCCCACCCCTACCCCCTCTCCCCTCCCCCTCCCCCTCCCCTCCCCTACTCCTCCCCCTCCCCCCCCCGTCCCCTCCCCCTCCCCCTTCGCCAACCCTCTCTCTCTCTCTCTCTCTCTCTCTCTCGTAAGTAGCCATCTTGCTTGGTGAGACGTACCCGCGTGAAGTCAGATTAATCAACAGATATCACAAGTTTAACATACGACTAGAATTTGAGAAATATCTAGAAGTGTTCGTGAACTATCGGTGATAAGATTAGTGTGAAAAATAGTAGGATAAAGCGTCTTCTAAGTTAGTTTATCAAGTGTAATACTATAAATCAGAACAAGATGGCAGTAAGTTCCAACTGCGGGAAGAGGTGGCGTAATTTGGCGTGTTTAGCAGATTCGCAATACGATGAGGTAGCAGGAAGGGAACTGGCATTTCTCATCTATGAAATCAGCAACAGTCCTAACCAAAAAGATACAAAAGCATTCATAGATATATTAGAAGGATATAATCCTTCAAACTGGAACAAATCTAATGAAAACATCTTGAAAATAATTGAAGAAGTTCCAAATAAAATCCAAGTGGTCAAGAGACTCATAAAGAATATACATAAACCAACATATTCCGACAAAGAAAATGAATAAGGTGAATCTTGTGAATAGCCTAATTGAATGCATAGGAAAAAGAATGCCAAAAGCATGCAAACTGTGTAAGGTTTGGTATAGCATAGTCAATCCACAAAACCTAATCAGAAAATGTGCTGCATGCAACATTCCGACCCATCCACAGTGTGCTGAGGTAATACAAGATTTGAGAAAAGATACAAGAATTTTTTGTTCAACATGTCTATCATGGATAGACAATGTTATTAAATCAAGATTGAATGTACAAATAGTTGAGGATGAAGAAGAAGAGGAAGAAGGAAGAAGAAGAAAAAGAAGAAGAGGAAAACGGAAGAGAAGTAAACAAAAATGAAATGACAGAAAAAAAATAAGGAAAACAAAGAACAAGATAAAAAGTATGGATGCAGAGATACTCATTGATACTACATATGAGGCAATAAAGCAGCATACCTACGAAGAAATAAATTACGATATGACAACAGAAAATGCAAATCCCGAAGAGGCTCTACCCAGATCTATACAATGACGGGAAAGAGGAAAAAATAGACAAGAAAGACAAAATCTGCAACCTTTTGAAAAGAGGGAATTGCAGATTTGGAGAAAGATGTTACTACAAACATCCTAAGATATGTCAAAACTATGAAATATATGGTAAATGTGCATACTTAGATGGATATGGGGATGATTGCAGAGATCTGCATCCAAAAATATGTAAAACCTAAAAGAAGGAAAAGGATGTAAGTTCGACAAAAATGCAAATATATGCACCCTGTAGCCATGAATCATAATCAAATAAATAACCAACCAAGTAATAAAATCCAAAATAAGAAAGAAACAAATAAAGAGAGAAATCAAGAATATCAGGTAAAAGAGAAAAGCAACCACCCAATGAGATATGCAGAGGTGTCAGCAAAAAATTTCAAAGCATCAGCTCCGAAATTCTACTCAAGAGATAATAACTGTATTTATTATGCAAGAGGATATTGCAGAAACGGAGAAAATTGCAGATTCAGACACAAAATGAATAATTATGATGAAGGAAGATCAAATATTATGGAAAAGTTGGATTTTTTAATGTCAGAATTTCTGAAATGAAAAAAAGAACAACATACCAGAACAGGAAAGAGACATGGAAAATCCTTATTACTACCAGTATTAAATGAAGGAGAAAACACGCAAACCATCATAGTGATGAATGCGCAGGGTTTAGTTACGAGTAACTCAAAAAGAAAAATAGAGTACTTAGAAGAACTAACCCAAAATGAAAAGAAAATAGATATAATGAATATAAGTGAAACCTGGTATTCCCAAGAGACTGGGAATGATGATCAAATAAAAGGGTTCCAAACTTATAGATCAGATAGAAAAAATAGGAATCAAGGGGGAACCGCAATATATGGGAAAGACAAAAAACAAGGAAAAATATATGAGAAATATAGTAAACTAGAAATGTGAAACTAATGCGAAGAATTTGAATCTGAAAAATTGATGAACATAGTAATATATAGACCTCCTAATACTAAAGAGTTTGACTTAATAATTGAAAAATTGGATGATATATGTAGAAATCACAAGGACTGGACTATTCTCCTATCTGTGACTTCAACTTTCCTTTCGTAGAATGGAAAGAACGAATAGGAGATTGTGGTTGTACTTATACATATAAAAAAGAGAGTAATAGTAGTGCAGAAGATAAGAGGCAATTTGAAAAGCTATTAGATATGCTACTAGAATACAACATTCAACAAATAAATCACCTGCCAACAAGAAAGGAAAATACTTTAGACCTAGTATTTGTGAACGAGATGAAATTATGTTAAAGAAATAATAGTTTATAATGCGAATATTTCAGACCATAATGTCATAGAATTAACAGTTCATTCCAAAGCAAAGTGAAAATTAGAGATAAGCAAGAAATGAAAAAGTGGGAAGGATATGGAAAATACAACTTCTACAGTAAAAATATAAAATGGTCAGAAATTAATGAAGAATTAAACAAAGATTGGGATAACATTTTCGTAAGTGATGACATAAGGGTAAATACGGAGATATTATATAAAATATTGGAGAAAATAGTGGAAAAATATATACCGAAGAAGAAAAATAAACATCATTCATGCATACCAAGAGACAGAAGGATCTTGTTCCAGAAAATCAGAAAGTGGAAAAAAGGTCTTGCAAAAAAAAAAAAATGCATGGAAAGTTTATAGAACCTAAAAAGGTTAAAGAAGAAAATTGCATGCAACAAAAGATATTATACAGTCAAAAGAAAATTAAAAACGGGACTTGGAAGAAAAAAAACCCTATTAAATATCAAGCAAAACCCCAAACTATTATACTCATATGCGAAGAAGATGAATAAAAGAAGATTAGAAATAGGCCCTCTGAGAATTGAAGGGAGATTAACGAATGAAAAAAAGGAAATTTGCAACATACTGGCAGAACGATATAAGAGAGAATTCACCCCTAGAATAGATTAATGAAGATAATGATATAGAAGTAAGGGATGAAAATAGTGATGTTTTAGCTGACATAGATATTAATGAAGCTGATATTGTGCAGGCTATTAATGAAATTAAAAATGGAGCTGCTGCAGGGCCTGATGGAATTCCTGCTATTTTGTTAAAGAAAGTAGTTCATTCTATCGCAAAGCCACTTGCAATATTATTAAGACAAAGTGTAGATACAGGCAAGATTTATGATGAGCACAAATTAGCATATATTACCCCTACTTTCAAAAGTGGATCAAGACTAGAGGCAAGTAATTATAGGCCTGTGAGTCTAACATCACATATTATGAAAGTGTATGAAAGGGTAATGAAGAAAAATATTATGAAACATTTAAATAAAAAATAATTTGTTTAATAAAGGACAACATGGGTTTCGTACCCGGAAAAAGTACACAAACCCAACTGTTAGTCCACCGTGAGAACATATTCAAAAATATGAAAAGCGGAATGAAACAGATGTGGTTTATTTAGACTTTGCAAAAGCTTTTGATAAAGTAGACCATAATATATTGCGAAGAAAATTAGAAAACACAATATCGTGGATAAAGTAGGAAGATGGTTAAAAGAATTTTTACACAACAGAAAACAGATAGTTATTGCAAACGACGAGAAATCGGATGAAGTCAAGGTAATATCCGGTGTGCCGCAAGGTACGGTGTTAGCTGCAATACTGTTTGTTATTATGAGTTGAAGACATAGACAATAATGTGAAGGATTCGGTAGTGAGTAGTTTCGCAGATGACACAAGAATAAGTAGAGAAATTACTTGTGATGAAGATAGGAACGCTCTACAAAGAGACCTTAACAAAGTATATGATTGGGCAGAGGTAAATAGGATGGTATTTAACTCTGATAAATTTGAATCAATAATTATGGAGACAGAGAAAAGAAAGCTATATGCATATAAGGGACCTAATAATGAGGACCATCACAAATAAGGAAGCAGTTAAAGACCTTGGTGTGATGATGAATAGGAACATGTTATGCAATGATCAAATAGCAACTCTGTTGGCAAAATGTAAACACAAAAATGGGAAGGTTGTTAAGGCACTTCAAAACAAGGGAAAAAGCTTGAACACATTGATTATGCCTTTATAAAACATATGTTCGTAGTCCATTCTTGAATATTGCAATATGATATGGTACCCACACTATCAAAAGGATATTGCACAAATAGAGAGTGTACAAAGGTCCTTTACAGCTAGAATAGAAGAAGTTAAGGACCTAGACTACTGGGAAAGACTACAATTCTTAAAATTATATAGTCTAGAAAGGAGAAGAGAACGCTACATGATAATTCAGGCATGGAAACAGATAGAAGGAATAGCAGAAAATATCATGGAACTAAAAATATCAGAAAGAGCAAGCAGAGGTAGATTAATAGTGCCCAAAACTATACCAGGAAAAATAAGGAAAAGCACACAGGACATTAATCCACTACGCACCAGCATCGATAATGCAGCGTCTATTCAATGCGTTGCCAGCTCATCTGAGGAATATATCAGGAGTGAGCGTAGATGTGTTTAAGAATAAGCTCGACAAATATCTAAACTGCATCCCAGACCATCCAAGATTGGAAGATGCAAAATATACCGGAAGATGTACTAGCAACTCTCTGGTAGACATTAGAGGTGCCTCACACTGAGGGACCTGGGAAAAAACAACCCGAACAAGATGTAAGGTCTGTAAGGTAGGGTCTCTCTCATCCTCCTCCCTTTCCTTTCCTCCTCCTCCTCCTCCTCCTCCTCCTCCTCTTATTTCTGCTTCTTATTAACTACTCATATAGTGTCATAGCAATTGTAATTCCTGTATTCCCCTTCTGCCAATCGACCTTAGTTTTCTCACTGTTATTCTGAAACTTCTCGTCTTAGTTTCCTTATGTTCGTCTCTTTTTGTTTTTACATTTTTCAAGTCTGTCATAGTCAAGATTCAGAAAATGTCGTCCCTTCCAACCCCTCCCCCCCCCCCGCCCCCACCCCCCGGTTGCAGACGTTGAATACTTTTGAAAACTTATTATAATTATTATTTCCTCCTTTCGTAATAAGTTCGATTGTATTTTCTAAAAATCTCTCTTATCCGGTTTCTCACTGGATGGGTTTTTTCGCCTGCTTCCCATGTCCTTGTTTCGCTCTGTTTTCGCTTAGTTTGCTTTTCTATGTCAGTTTTTATCTCTCTCTCTCTCTCTCTCTCTCTCTCTCTCTCTCTCTCTCTCTCTTTCTGTGTGTGTGTGTACTCCATGTTCTTGTTTCGCTCAGTTTTCCATAGTTTAATTCTAATATGTGTATTCTCTCTCTCTCTCTCTCTCTCTCTCTCTCTCTCTCTCTCTCTCCTTAAAGTTACTAATTTAATATTTTCCCTATTTTTCACATTTTAGTCATCTCAGTCAATTTGTAAGAATTGATCCTCTCTCTCTCTCTCTCTCTCTCTCTCTCTCTCTCCAACCGTCGTTTCAAAGTTCACATCAAGTATTGGCCCCAGAGGCGGGAGATTGACAGATCAAAGGGTGGCGTTCATCTCGTCCCTGTCATGGAAAACAAGAAAACGTATCGGGTTTGATCACATGGTTTTTATTCAGATTTGTCCCCTTTTTTTTTTTTATCAACTATTGCGTCTTTTATTCAACTCGGCCTTTTTTTTTTTTAATCTCTCTCTCTCTCTCTCTCTCTCTCTCTCCTCTCTCGTCATCTCTCCGGCTCTCTCATATCCCTTTTAAACACTTTTCAGGGTATGGTAGTCTTGTGATTAATCCGTTTAGTACGTATTAGTGAGCACACGATGTCTCCTCGGATGGACTAACAAGTCTTTTGAGACATCCTAATCCTTGTAACCCCTTGTAACTCCTCATTACTTTTTGTTCTTCCGTTCTTTTGTTTGTCTTTCGTTTCGCATTTACTTTGTTCCTTTGTTCAGGATTTATTTGTCGTTGGATCCAGGTCAGTGACCATTTCTTCTTGACCTTTTAAACACGGTTGAAAGCTTGTCAAGAACTTTGTGAATATTCTAATGCAATATTTCTCCTTCGGTGACTAATGTCGCAGGTAACGCTTCGAAAAACATTCATCAATCATTTTGTACTTTTTTTTTTTCCTTTCTGTTTACATAACTCACACGACGTACACATTGGAAACCAATATGCAAATGGTACCAGATGCGTCATCACAGCTTGTCTAAGTCTCTTGCTATAGAGAACCAACGGAAATGAATAAATCATATATTTCTTTATATCTCTGGTTCCCTCTGAATTATTCCTTGTGATATCTATCACGTCGGGTTATGCAAAGGGAGAGACAGATCGAATCGGAGACGAATCTCCAAAGAGCTCAAATGAAATCAGGTATGCGTCTTACCAGATTTGAAATATTCAGTGAATTATATATAAAGTAGCATCTACACTTCAGCGTTAGTCTTGCTCTATCACTGAAGACCAGAACTTTCGGGTTTGGTCTGTCCTTGGATGTGTGTTTGGAAAAGTGAATGGAAGTAACCTTAGGTTGGCAGTTGGTGGATGGGTGACCACCATCAAATATCAGATGGTGGTCATGAGGGTAGTAATTTCATCCCACGAATAAATGCCCGTGAAATGGCAGAATTGTGTCACCTTTCAGTAATAGCAATTATCAGCAGGTATTACTTTCGAGTCATAGTCTAAATGGTAATAATATAGGTGGGAAAAAATAAAATTTATCTATTAATAAAAGTATAATTGCGTGGTCAGTTTTACGTACAGAATTTTAAATATTTTTCAATATGTTAAGGAAGTAGATATGAACTGATTAAATCATCACAAAATAATGATAATGGCAAGTCAACGAAAAAAAAAAAAAAAAAATAATAATAATAATAAGAATAATATAATAGGGAAAAAACTCTCTATCACGAGAGTATATATAATGTTCTAAAGGGTCCACAATAATACAAAGTGTAAAAATTCTGTATATAATTTTAAAGACTTTACAGAAAGCTTTCGAACCCTTCCCTGGGTTCGAAAGCTTTCTGTAAAGTCTTTAAAATTATACACAGACTTTTTACACTGTATTATTGTGGACCACTTAGAACAAAATAATAATAATAATAACGCAGGTACATGCGTACAGACTAATTTAACGTCGCTTAAAAAAATCACTAAAATGTTTTTGTCCTCGAAGAAATATCAGTTCAGGATTAGTCAGTTTCTTTCATAGAAATAACAATATTCAGTAATTATTAGTATAAATAATGATGTATATCTACTAATTAGGTGTTTTAACTGTTTCTTCCAATAAACTAGGCACTGAAAGAAGAGAGAGAGAGAGAGGTCGTATTTGTAACGAGTATGAAAGAAAGAGAGAACGTCTTTTGTTATTAAAGACATAAAGTAGCAAGCAGGGAAAGACATGTTTGTGTTATAAAGAGAGAGAGAGAGAGCGAGTGATAGTATTTGTGTACAGACAGTTAGAGAGAGAGAGAGAGAGAGAGAGAGAGAGAGAGGGCACGTCATGACGAAATACTGAGTGTGAACATCGTGACGGTAAGAAATCTCGTCTCATGTTTTAGACTCATACGAGTACATATTAATTACTCTCTCTCTCTCTCTCTCTCTCCTACAAAAGTATGGAAGAAATGTTTCAATAATCCGAAGGTATAGTCAAGAAACACGAAAGACGGGGAAAGATGAGCGAAGAGAAAAGATGCAAAGATGAGGTTGTGGGAAAGATGTTGTGTGAAGCGAAGATGAAGTGAAAAATGAAGTGGAAAAAAAATGAAGTGGCTTAAAAGAGGGGACAAGAAACGATGGGAGAACCAGAGAAACGATGAAAGAAAAATCTGAAGTGGGCAGGAAGCAGGGAAGACGGAGGAAGAGGAATTAGAGAAAAGGGAAATAAAAAGAAAATCTCTGAAAGGAAAGAAAAGATTGATAATGAGAAAAATTAATTGTAAGGTAAGTGAAGGGAAAAGATCTCGATCGCTGTAATGAGCCCAGAGGAGAGAGAGAGAGACCTTACCTTACAGACCTTACATCTTGTTCGGGTTGCCCCAGGTCCCTCAGTGTGAGGCACCTCTAATGTCTACCAGAGAGTTGCTAGTACATCTTCCGGTATATTTTGCATCTTCCAATCTTGGATGGTCTGGGATGCAGTTTAGATATTTGTCGAGCTTATTCTTAAACACATCTACGCTCACTCCTGATATATTCCTCAGATGAGCTGGCAACGCATTGAATAGACGCTGCATTATCGATGCTGGTGCTGTAGTGGATTAATGTCCTGTGTGCTTTCCTTATTTTTCCTGTATTATTTTTGGGCACTATTAATCTACCTCTGCTTGCTCTTTCTGATATTTTTAGTTCCATGATATTTTCTGCTATTCCTTCTATCTGTTTCCATGCTGAATTATCATGTAGCGTTCTCTTCTCCTTTCCAGACTATATAATTTTAAGAATTGTAGTCTTTCCCAGTAGTCTAGGTCCTTAACTTCTTCTATTCTAGCTGTAAAGGACCTTGTACACTCTCTATTTGTGCAATATCCTTTTGATAGTGTGGGTACCATATCATATTGCAATATTCAAGTGGACTACGAACATATGTTTTATAAAGCATAATCAGTGTTCAGCTTTCTTGTTTTGAAGTGCCGTAACAACATTCCCATTTTGCTTTACATTTTGCCAACAGAGTTGCTATTTGATCATTGCTATAACATGTTCCTATTCATCATCACACCAAGGTCTTTAACTGCTTCCTTATTTGTGATGGTCTCATTATTAGGTCCCTTATATGCATATAGCTTTCTTTCTCTGTCTCCATAATTTATTGATTCAAATTTATCAGAGTTAAATACCATCCTATTTACCTCTGCCCAATCATATACTTTGTTAAGGTCTCTTTGTAGAGCGTTCCTATCTTCATCACAAGTAATTTCTCTACTTATTCTTGTGTCATCTGCGAAACTACTCACTACCGAATCCTTAACATTATTGTCTATGTCTTCAATCATAATAACAAACAGTATTGCAGCTAACACCGTACCTTGCGGCACACCGGATATTACCTTGGCTTCATCCGATTTCTCTTCGTTTGCAATAACTATCTGTTTTCTGTTGTGTAAAAATTCTTTTAACCATCTTCCTACTTTATCCACGATATTATGTTTTTCTAATTTTCTTCGCTAATATATTATGGTCTACTTTATCAAAAGCTTTTGTTTGCAAGTCTAAATAAACCACATCTGTTTCATTTCCGCTTTTCATATTTTTGAATATCACGGTGGACTAACAGTTGGGTTTGTGTACTTTTTCCGGGTACGAAACCATGTTGTCCCTTTATTAAACAAATTATTTTTTATTAAATGTTTCATAATATTTTTCTTCATTACCCTTTCATACACTTTCATTATATGTGATGTTAGACTCACATGGCCTATAATTGACTTGCCTCTAGTCTTGATCCACTTTTGAAAGTAGGGGTAATATACGCTAATTTGTGCTCATCATAAATCTTGCCTGTATCTACACTTTGTCTTAATAATATTGCAAGTGGCTTTGCGATAGAATGAACTACTTTCTTTAACAAAATAGCAGGAATTCCATCAGGCCCTGCAGCAGCTCCATTTTTAATTTCATTAATAGCCTGCACAATATCAGCTTCCATTAATATCTATGTCAGCTAAATATTCACTATTTTCATCCCTTACTTCTATATCATTATCTTCATTATCTATTCTAGGGGTGAATTCTCTATTATATCGTTCTGCCAGTATGTTGCAAATTTCCTTTTTTTCATTCGTTAATCTCCCTTCAATTCTCAGAGGGCCTATTTCTATTCTTCTTTTATTCATCTTCTTCGCATATGAGTATAATAGTTTTGGGGTTTTGCTTGATATTTAATAGGGTTTTTTCTTCCAAGTCCCGTTTTTTCATTTTCTTTTGATTGTATATCTTTTTTCTGCATTTTCTATCTTACTTTTTAGTTCTATAACTTTCCATGCATTTTTTTCTTTTGCAAGACCTTTTTTCCACTTTCTGATTTTCTGGAACAAGATTCTTCTGTCTCTTGGTATGCATGAATGATGTTTACTTTTCTTCTTCGGTATATATTTTTTCCACTATTATCTCCAATATTTTATATAATATCTCCGTATTTACCCTTATGTCATCACTTACGAAAATGTTATCCCAATCTTTGTTTAATTCTTCATTAATTTCTGACCATTTTATATTTTTACTGTAGAAGTTGTATTTTCCATATCCTTCCCACTTTTTCATTTCTTGCTTATCTCTATTTTCACTTGCTTTGGAATGAACTGTTAATTCTATGACATTATGGTCTGAAATACTCGCATTATAAACTATTATTTCTTTAACATAATTCATCTCGTTCACAAATACTAGGTCTAAAGTATTTTCCTTTCTTGTTGGCAGGTGATTTATTTGTTGAATGTTGTATTCTAGTAGCATATCTAATAGCTTTTTCAAATTGCCTCTTATCTTCTGCACTACTATTACTCTCTTTTTATATGTATAAGTACAACCACAATCTCCTATTCGTTCTTTCCATTCTACGAAAGGAAAGTTGAAGTCACCAGAATAGGAGAATAGTCCAGTCCTTGTGATTTCTACATATATCATCCAATTTTTTCAATTATTAAGTCAAACTCTTTAGTATTAGGAGGTCTATATATTACTATGTTCATCAATTTTTCAGATTCAAATTCTACCGCTATTAGTTCACATTCTGAGTTACTATATTTCTCATATATTTTTCCTTGTTTTTTGTCTTTCCCATATATTGCGGTTCCCCCTTGATTCCTATTTTTCTATCTGATCTATAAGTTTGGAACCCTTTTATTTGATCATCATTCCCAGTCTCTTGGGATACCAGGTTTCACTTATATTCATTATATCTATTTTCTTTTCATTTTGGGTTAGTTCTTCTAAGTACTCTATTTTTCTTTTTGAGTTACTCGTAACTAAACCCTGCGCATTCATCACTATGATGGTTTGCGTGTTTTCTCCTTCATTTAATACTGATAGTAATAAGGATTTTCCATGTCTCTTTCCTGTTCTGGTATGTTGTTCTTTTTTTCATTTCCAGAAATTCTGACATTAAAAAATCCAACTTTTCCATAATATTTTATCTTCCGTTCATCATAATTAGTTCATTTTGTGTCTGAATCTGCAATTTTTCTCACCGTTTTCTTTCTTGCAATATCCTCTTGCATAATAAATACAGTTATTATCTCTTGAGTAGAATTTCGGAGCTGATGCTTTGAAATTCTTTGCTGACACCTCTGCATATCTCATTGGTGGTTTGCTTTTCTCTTTTACCTGATATTCTTGATTTCTCTCTTTATTTGTTCTTTCTTATTTTGGATTTTATTACTTGGTTGGTTATTTATTTGATTATGATTTCATGGCTACAGGGTGGCATATATTTGCATTTTTTGTCGACTTACATCCTTTTCCTTCTTTTAGGTTTTTACATATTTTTTGATGCAGATCTCTGCAATCATCCCCATATCCATCTAAGTATGCACATTTACCATATATTTCATAGTTTTGACATATCTTAGGATGTTTGTAGTAACATCTTTCTCCAAATCTGCAATTCCCTCTTTTCAAAAGGTTGCAGATTTTGTCTTTCTTGTCTATTTTTTCCTCTTTCCCGTCATTGTATAGATCTGGGTAGAGCCTCTTCGGGATTTGCTTTTCTGTTGTCATATCGTAATTTATTCTTCGTAGGTATGCTGCTTTATTGCCTCATATGTAGTATCAATGAGTATCTCTGCATCCATACTTTTATATTTGTTCTTTTGTTGTTTCCTTATTTTTTTCTGTCATTTCATTTTTGTTTACTTCTTTCCGTTTTCCTCTTCTTCTTTTCTTCTTCTTTCTTCCTCTTCCTCTTCTTCTTCATCCTCAACTATTTGTACATTCAATCTTGATTTAATAACATTGTCTATCCATGATAGACATGTTGAACAAAAATTCTGTATCTTTTCTCAAATCTTGTATTACCTCAGCACACTGTGGATGGGTCGGAATGTTGCATGCAGCACATTTTCTGATTAGGTTTTGTGGATTGACTATGCTATACCAAACCTTACACAGTTTGCATGCTTTTGGCATTCTTTTTCCTAATGCATCAATTAGTATATTCACAAGATTCACCTTATTTCATTTTCTTTGTCGGAATATGTTGGTTTATGTATATTTTCTTTATGAGTCTCTTGACCACTTGGATTTTATTTGGAACTTCTTCAATTATTTTCAAGATGTTTTCATTAGATTTGTTTCCAGTTTGAAGGATTATATCCTTCTAATATATCTATGAATGCTTTTGTATCTTTTTGGTTAGGACTGTTGCTGATTTCATAGATGAGAAAATGCCAGTTCCCTTCCTGCTACCTCATCGTATTGCGAATCTGCTAGACACGCCAAATTACGCCACCTTTTCCCGCAGTTGGAACTTACTGCCATCTTGTTCTGATTTATAGTATTACACTTGATAAACTAACTTAGAAGACGCTTTATCCTACTATTTTCACACTAATCTTATCACCGATAGTTCACGAACACTTCTAGATATTTCTCAAATTCTAGTCGTATGTTAAACTTGTGATATCTGTTGATTATTGTGACTTCACGCGGGTACGTCTCACCAAGCAAGATGGCTACTACGAGAGAGCGAGAGAGAGAGAGAGAGAGAGAGAGAAAAAAATGCTAGAATACGAGGAGGAGGAGAAGGGTAGGAGGATTTAGCTGAGGAGGTGAAGGGGAAAAGTTGGAGATGAGGAAAGAGAAAGTGTGTAATAGGAGGAGGAGGAGGAGGAGGAGGAGGAGGACAAGGGAGGGAGGGAGGGGGGAGAAGGGTGAGGAGTTGGAGAAAGGAGGGTGAGGAAGAGGAGTGAGGTGGGAGGAGGGAGGAAAATATTTTGAAATAAGGGAGGAAGGGAAAAGTTGAAGGTAGACTATAGTAGATTCATCAACCGTGCATCTCATGTTTAGGCCAGTCCCTTACGACACTCCTGATTGACTGTTGATAAGCCAATTACAGGGCTGGAAACTCTCAGTCTCTCGAGAGAGTTAACCTAGGCATGATGTATGTTCCACCTCTCTTAAGGGATAAATCTGTCAAAAGTGTCCCTCAGGAGAGGTGGAACATAGTTCCTGCCTATGCGAACTCTCGAGAGACTGAGCGTTTCCAGCTCTGTGATTGGCTTATCAACAGCCCAATCAGATGCGCCGTTGATGTTAATCTACTATAGTACTATAGCTGATTCACTAAGGTAGATTTGGGTGAGCCCTATTCCTACGAGACGTTTGTTTGGCAGCCTCTGATTGGCTGGTACCGGGAGAAGTCTAGCAATATGTTTTTATATCTTCATTTATGTCACGTTTTGCACGAGATAGGAAGTTTCGGTCATACCAAACGATTCGGTGTTAATTGTACAACTAAATCACGATTACCTGAAATCAATTAGATAAACACAAAGGAATGACAACGAGTGTAAAAGTGAATAGAGGAGCATTTAATTCTTTACACTTATTTTTACTTAACATTGGTTTTTTATCATTTCGTGCGATCACGTTGATATAAAACTTGTGTTTTCATACAATAAATTCACCCTGATTTGCTGGTGCTTTCAGATTTTAGATGTGTTTGAAGAGAAAACGAAGAATCTGTCCTACTATGTTGCGAATTATCCGGCTTCTGAGAAAAGACTTTTATTAGTACAACTGCTTACACTCGCTTACCTGGCACAGGGGACACGACCTTGGAGATCTGATGAAGCTTTTGCTTCGTCACTTACCACTCTCTCTCTCTCTCTCTCTCTCTCTCTCTCTATCTCTTTTTCTTGGTTTTTCAGTCTCACGTGTCATACGATTATGTTTCATTATCAAATTTAAATAAAGAATAAAAACTTCTTGAGAAAAATATTAAGAAATTACGATTATTTTTCAACTATGGCTAAATTTAACATAAAAATTCTGTTTATCAGAAAAACAATCAAATAAACATAGTTAGTGATCATAGCGTTATCATATACCAGCAGAATAAGATATTCATTTCCTTAGTCATTTTCATTTTTGCTGTGCTAAACTCTGAAAGAGATAAAGCACTAAAATTGTTACAATAAATAATACGATCTAGTGGTCAGTTAGTACTATTTACTGATATATATATATATATATATTATAATATATATATATATATATATATATATATATATATATATATATGTGTGTGTGTGTGTAATTTACCTTCCTATCTTCTAACAAAACGTGACATAAATGAAGAATATAAACATAATGCCACTTTTCTAAGCTGCAGACGAAAATATGAGACACTGAGCGACCGCCTACCTCCCGGTACCAGCCAATCAGAGGCTGCGAACAAACGTTTCGGAGGCATAGGACTCACCCAAGAATCTACCCTAAGTGAATCAACTATAGTAGAAAAGTCGAAAGTGGACTAGTACGAGGGTGGTAGGGAAAAGATTGAGGTAAGGAGAGGAGGAGGAGGAAGAAGAGGAGTTGGAGGGAGGAGATGCCCAGGGTATTGAGGGGAAACAGTCCTGAATTAGGGGAACGAAGGGAACAGGCTGCGGCAGACTAGTACTAGCGTGAGGGTGGCGGGGAAAAGGTTGAGGCAAGAAGAGGAGGAGGAGGGGTTGAGGTAAGAGTAGGAGGAGGAGGAGGAGATCCGAGAAAGACCTCACTGGCGGCACTTTGTGGACGCGGAGGAGATCGTGAAGGAGGAGGACACTCGTGCAATCAGCACCTTTTGTGAAAAGCCTCCTTTTCATCTCCATAACCTGATCTACTTGATGAGTTAAGCTCATTGCGACGCCCTTTTTTACCCTCCCCCCTCCCCCCCCCCACTTCCCCCTCTCCATTCCTCTGGCCACGAGGGTGTTGCAAAGAGGTCAAGGGGCGATATGCCTGGGTGATTTGGGTCGTTTGAGGTCGCTACGGATGAGGGGGAGGCAGCTTTTAAGGTCAGGTTTTTTTATTTTTTTTTTTAACTTCTGTTGTTTGATGGTTAGGCCGATGCACAGCTTTCTTTTTCAGTCAGAATAATAAGAGATTCACGATCATGTATGGACTGAAAATGTAAAAAAAAAAATACCCCACCCCCCCGACCAAAGAAAAAAAAAACTACTGATTTTAGAAATACTTTAAACAACCCTGCGTATTAAGTTTTTTTTTTTTTGAGAAGTTGGATTCTAGCATATTGCAGGCCTGGTGTCAGTTTAGTTTTTTTCTATAAATACAAAATTTTAAAAAGTACTGTCTAACGATACCATCCTTTAAACAGTAATAACTAGTTACAGGGCTGACTTGAGTTATAAGACGGTATATTATATCTTCAACGTAAATTTACTGTGCTCATGAAAGAAAACAGATCTTTGCTATTGGTGTAATATATGTCATATTCTAGTTATTATTCCATCTGCATATTGAACAATATGTACCAATTTATATCGTCCCTAAACAACTGTTCCGTATCAGTTATCCTGTAATGTTTATATTTGCAGGGAGGGAGGACGAAGCTTCAAGGATAGTGAGGCTACGCGTCAGGTGGTGAGTACAATGCTTTGCGTTTTACACGAATTTAGTGCCATCGTTCGTTATTTGATAACTTCGTAATGCCAATTTGGGTTTGTTGCCATTTAATACCTTTGCTAAAGTCTGTGTCTTGACTAGTTTTGGGAATTCAGATCGTTGGGTCTGCCCCCATACTTTTAGTTGCCCATGCTTTTCACATTTGTCTGTTCCATCCATAGTATCCTCATCATTTTGATATGGTTATAAGAGGTTATTAGTGTATCCGTAAAATTGTTGATTATTATTATTATTATTATTATTATTATTATTATTATTATTATTATTATTAGCACACTTTCATTTTTTATCATGTAATCTCGTGTATCATGATGGTGTGTATGTTATCGTCTCTACTTTACATATTCCTTGGCCTTGAGCTGAAATAGAATTTATACATTATTATTTATTATGATATAAGCGCACATTCCTATAGAACAAGAAATTATTATTATTATTATTATTATTATTATTAATATTATTATTATTATTATTATTATTATTATTATTATTATTTAATATAACCACACATAGAAACATCACAAAGCGATGACCTTACTATGCAAGCTTCCATTAAATACAGTGCCCTATATAATATATTGTAAAAAGAAAAATTTTGTTAATTTTACTGACAGAAGGCGTAATCTTTCATGCGAGACTTAACCAAGTGAATATACACTGACTGACTGACTCAGCCCTTTCCCCTCTAATCCGACATATGAGACCAAAACCTCGGTATCTCTTATCCATGACATGAGACCGAGGCTTGATATTGTCTCTTATGAAGCATTTCGGACACTAGGAGGTCCTAGGCCTCTTTCCCCCACCCCCACCCCCCCCCCCCACCCCCCACCTCACCTCTCTCTCTCTCTCTCTCTCTCTCTCTCTCTCTCTCTCTCCACACACCCAAAAGCTCCCCTTACCGTCTCTGCCTGTCTCCCTATTGGAAGTGGTCCTGATACATGCCGTCTCTCTCTCTCTCTCTCTCTCTCTCTCTCTCTCTCTCTCTCTCTCTCCCCTCGTGCATAGTATATTGCAGATTAAAGCAGATTGATTCAGTACATAAAGTCATTCTGAAGGCAGATGTGTCGGCCGTGTGCTTCTCATGGAAATTAATTTCTTCGTCATTGTCAAAACAGGGATCTGATATTACTCTGATTTGGGCGCGGGAATAAGATATTTAGAGATATTTAAAGTGCTGGAAGAGGTAATCAGTTCTTGAGTAATGTGTAATATCAAATCGGTTTATTTTGGAAGAAGGTGCAACTTTAATTGAGTTTCCCTGATATACTTTATTGGAATGTTTTCAGAAACATTTTACTTCTAATGCCTTTTATAGGAACGTTTCTTGGAATATTTTGGTGCTATCTATCGTGGCATGAACGTTTTGGAGAAGCGTTTTTCTCAAAACTTTAAGAATGGAGCTTTTCATGGGGAGTTTCTTTTTTTACTTAAGGATATTTTTGGATATAAACATTTTATGTCTGTTTTCGTAAAATTCTAGTATATGGAAGTTTTTGGAATATATTTTGATTGCATTTGTTTCGGAATGTTTAGGGCAAAAAAAATTTTTTTTCAAACGTCAAAAGTATATTTTCTCAGGATAAATTTTCATGCGGTTTAAGTTTTTTTTTTTTTTTTTTTTTTTTGGGGGGGGAGGCGGGGTTACAAACATTTCCCTTTTAGGTTTCCGGGGAGCAGATTCCCGAGATGCAACTAGTATTGCACCAGCCTCGTTTTTTTTCCCACTCTCCCCTATGTTCAAGACGGATCTCTTTGGTAATTTGGTGTGGGAAACGTAATGATATTATTTTTTTAAGATATGGCTTCCCGTTTTTATTTATTTTTTTTTTTCTCTTTTTTTTTTTTTTAGGGAAGGTCTCAGTACTTGGCTACAGTTCGGAATATACTTCCGGGGAAGATTTTTGGGAAGAATATTTATGTATCTTTTTTGAAAAAGAAGGTTTTGGGGAAGATTTTTCTCATTTACATGTTACATTAAGACTGTGAAACCAGGGAATTCGTGAAATCACCAATTCACTTGGGAAGATTTCATCCCAATGGCCTATAGTAGATTCACATCAACCTTGCATCTCATGTCTAGGCCAGTCCCTTACGACGCTCCTGATTGGCTGTTGATAAGCCAATCACACGGCTGGAAACTCTCAGTCTCGAGAGAGAGTTCACATAGGCAGGATGTGTGTTCCACATCATCTGAGGGATACTTTTGAAAGACGTATCCCTCAGGAGAGGTGGAACATAGATCCTACCCATGTGAACTCTCGAGAGAGACTGAGAACTTCCAGCCCTGTGATTGGCTTATCAACAGGCAATCAGGAGCGTCGTAAGGGACTGGCCTAGACATCAAAAGCACGGCTGATGTGAATCTACTACAGTAGTTTACTTCTTACGTATGTATATGTAAATAAATAAGCGATCTTGAAAGCATGCATTTGTACTTAATACACACGGTTTCATTCAGACATCTGATACACAGCTGATGTAGAAAAGGAAATAATACGTTGGAACATTGATTGAGACTCGGGAATTTTATTCATTTTTGCTTACTTATTCACCAGTCGATTTCGCATAAGCCACATAAGACCTGCTTTCAGTGATATGTTAAAAGTAAGCGTAATATAACTTAGGTCACAATAAATATAATGTACTCAAATTACTTATTTATCCATTCGTTATAATTTTGGTCACATCAACCTGCCTTAAAATTAGCGTGAAATAATTTAGTAACAAACTTGAAGGAATAAACTCGTATATATTAAGCCAATATAAATTTGACCCACAAAAATGCATCTCATCGTATGCTTAAAGTAAACGTAAAATGACTTAAAAAGAAAGTAAAAGAAACTCAAATTACGTCTCAGATATAAAAATAAATTCATATTACCAGTATATCAGTTCAATACGAATTTGTCACATAAAACTACGTATAGTGATGCTTAAAGTAAACGTAAAATGACTTAAAAAGAAAATAAAAGAAACAAGCTCAAATTACGTCTCAGATATACAAGTAAATTCAAATTACCAGTATATCAGTCCATTACGAATTTGTCACATAAAACTGCCTGTAGTGATATGCTTAAAGTAGGGTAACATACCTTAGGAGGGATATAAAAGAAACAAACTCAAATTACGTCTCAGATATACAAGTAAATTCAAGTTACCAGTATATCGGTTCAATACGAATTTGTCACATAAAACTGCTTATAGTGATATGCTTAAAGTAAGGGTAACATACCTTAGGACGAAAATAAAAGAAACAAAACGCAAATTGCGTCCCACAGATATCTGCTAGAACTCGTCAAGGGTTACGTGGCCTTCGGAGAGGACTGAGTTTATAGATCGTATAATCTAGGGAACAATGACTACGATATTGATAGCAGAAACAAAGAGAGAGAGAGAGAGAGAGAGAGAGAGAGAGAGAGAGAGAGAGAGAGAGAGAGAGGGGAGGGGAGCGGAGTGGAGGGGATGAGAGGAAGGGGAGAGGAGGGAGGAGAGGGGAGAGAGGATGAGAGAGAGGGGGGCGAGAGGAAGAGGGAGGAGGAGAGGAGAGGGGATGAGGAGGAGGAGAGTGAGAAGGGGAGGGATAGGGAGCGCCAGTGAGAGGACAAGGAGGGGGGGGGGAGGAGGGAGGATGGGGGGAGAGCGTGAGAGGGGGGAGGGGAGAGGAGAGGAGAGGAGAGAGATTATTTTAAATGAATGAGCTGTTTATTATTAACATAATGATTATAATTATTGGTTTTAAGAAATAAATTGTATTGAATCAGAAATTTCAATTAGCTATTCTTGTATGATGCAATTATTTCAACTGAATCAGCAGTTTATTACTGAATTAATTACTTGATTAGTTAGGAAAGGGATCATATTGAATCAGAAAGCAGAAGGCTATTGTTGTTATGCAATAACTTTTAACTGGATAGGGTATATGTTAATGACGTAATTGCCAAGAATCATGTAATAAGTTTACATCCTGACAAAGAACAAATCCAGAAACAAACCTGTTCTGACTTCTTCATCAGGAAACAATCTGAGAGTGAAGACTCTCTCTTGAGAATTTCCATTAATTTCCGTTGTGGGGTAGTGCCGTAAGTGCACCTCACGGGATGCCCTGTAGGCATGACTAAAGGTTCTTTGCAGTGTCCCTTCGGTCCCCTAGCTGCAGCCTATTTCATTCCTTTTACTGTACCTCCCTTCATATTATCTTCCTTCCGCCTTGCTATCCACCCTCTCCCAACAACTATTTCATAGTGCAACTGAGAGGTTTTCTTTCTATTACACCTTTTCCTTTCCAGCGCTGAATGACCTCATAGGTCCCAGACTCTTATATTCCATTCCATTGGTCCCACCAGGTGCGGCCATTTTTAGACCAAAAGGCAATATAAACCTTTCCAGGGATACACGTGTCGTCTTCCGTCCGACTTCGAGGCAATTTCCAGTTATCAATGGCTCTTTGGCTTATTGTATCCTTGGGGAGAGACGCGCGTCCTATACCCAGGTAAAGGGTACGAGAACCCTTATCCTTCATTTGTGTCTTTGTGTGAGTGTGTTAGGGTCGAGTGTGTGGGTAGGTATGTTTACTGTGAGATCTCCTCTTCTTAATTGAGCCAAGAGCTTCATCGATTGATTGATTGATCAGTTATGAATGTTGGGTCCAATAACTTGACGCTGCAACCGTTAGGTCATTCAGAACCGCAATCAAGAAATTAGGCTGTATGAAAAACAGCTGTGTTTTTTATAGTCTTTAAGCTTTGGTAAGTTTTTAGATCAATTTTCATCTCTGTGGTTATCATTAAAAACAGGTTTATATCTCAATCTGTCATTTTTAATCCATAAACGTTAAAGCTTCTTAAGTTATCGTTTAGAAATTCTTGTCAAGGTGTTTCTTAGTACATTTTATAATTTTGTAGGCGAGTGTTTATATTTATTTATCTATTTGTTTATTTTATAAGTGGGGTCATTTCTTTCTGTATATTCTTTACCTTCTCTTATTTCTTTATGATGAACACCATATTCTTTTGAAGCTTGAATTTCAAGTCAATGGTCCCTATTGGCTTGTTCCTTATGAATAGGTTTCATCTTCTGAATAAGAGTAATAATTTATCGATACTATATATATATTTGAATTATCTTGTCATAGCTCGTTTAAGATCTCTTCCGCCTTCCCCCCCCCCCCCCCCCCCCCCCCCCCCCCCCACCCCCCACCCCCACACCTTTTATTAATTAATTAATTTTCTTATTTTATTTTATTTTATTTTATTTTATTTTATTTATTTTATTTCTTATTTATTTTTTGTATTTTGCTCTGTGAAACTATGGTCTACAACAACGTATAGTAGTGATTGCGGAGAAGATGCCCGGTACTGGAGTGGTTTGTTAAACACTATAGCTTACCCGCACACCATGAGCAGTAATGCTCGGCCTAGCCATATTCTTCATGTACTGCACAATTTCCTGACCATAAATTGACATCACTTGAGAACTCTGGCCAAAAATTGACATCACTTGAGATCTCTGACCATAAAGACCATAAAATGACATCGCTTGAGGTCTCTGGCCATAAATTGACATCACTTGAGAACTCTGGCCATAAATTGACATCACTTGAGATCTCTGACCATAAAGACATAAAATTGACATCACTTGAGAACTCTGGCCATAAATTGACATCACTTGAGGTCTCTGACCATAAAGACCATAAAATGACATCACTTGAGGTCTCTGGCCATAAATTGACATCACTCTTAAGTCTCTAGCCATAAATAGACATCACTTTTAAATCTCTAGCCGTAAATTGACATCACTTTAAGTCCCTTTCGGTCCTATTTCATTTTTGAAAGGACCATTTCAGATCCAAATGGGTACTCCTTCCCGTTCAAAGGATACCGGCAAAAGTCACCACCCAAAGCCCGAAACCCTTTGAGGTCAAAAGGATAGAATAGAGAGGAAGAGTAGACTAAATCTTGCTGGGTCATTTGAAGAGAAGGAAATGAAAAGTCGTCACCAATCTAGTTACCGAGTTCAAAATGGGTCACTTTGAAAGTGCCTTTATGGTGTGAAAGGGTAACGGGAGTTTTATCAGCGTCTAGTTTCATTCGCTGTGTAAATTTTAGGGATGGTTATACATATACTGTATTTATACATATTATATATATATGTGTGGTGTGGTGTGTGTGTATGTGTGTGTATATGTGTGTTCTTAAATATAAAGCTAAAAATACCCCTCAATGTAGAATTAATTTTTCATTGAGGATAACTTAACCCCACGAAAAATATTTTAAGTTAAGTGCACCTGCCCCTGGCTGGATTCGACCCTTTACAATTTGGGGGTGATGCAGAGATGACAGTCACTTAACATTTTGATTTGTATATTATTATTATTATTATTATTATTATTATTATTATTATTATTATTATTAATAGTAGTAGTAGTAGTAGTAGTAGTAGTAGTAGTAGTATTGAGTAGTAGTAATATGTGCAAATTTCCATCCATTCATTTGAAAGTCCCCTGTGTCAAATTAACGTCATGAACTCATGAGAGGTTTCAGTGGGGAGAACGACCCCTTCCCCACCCCCTTCCTTTCTCTTTCCTCCCCTTCTCCCTCTCCTCCCCCTTTCCCCTCCCCTTGGTAGGCAAAGGACTAGAAGACACAGGATATTGGGGACAGCTTCATTACGGAATGATAAGAATTGGGTTAAAGTTGGACTTATCTGTGAAAGACTGACTCTCTCTCTCTCTCTCTCTCTCTCTCTCTCTCTCTCTCTCTCTCTCTCTCTCTCTCTCTTCTCCCCTTACTGGGAGGAAGGAAAAGGGAGAAGGGCATATAAGTAATAATGCCGAAGGGAGAGAAAGAGAGAATTTGATGAACTTTCTGGTTCTTTAATGAAATTAGATGGATAGACTGAGAGAGAGAGAGAGAGAGAGAGAGAGAGAGTGTTACAAGGAATTACAAGGATTAGGATGTCTCAAAGACTTGTTAGTCCATCCGAGGAGACAGACAGACAGACAGAGGTCTCATCATTTTTCAGGAAGTTCGCACACGAGAGAGGGAGAGAAAAAGAGAGAGAGAGAGAACAAAAATTTCATGAATCTAATTAATCTGTACGAAAAGGTTAGCAAAGGAGATAGGGTTATAGCGAGATTTTATATATTTATTAGTAAATTTGAATCTAGACTAAGAAGACGCAAAGACAAAGTGTGAATCAAATATAAAAGAATCTTTGCCGAAGTAAGAAGTAAAGAGGATATGGAGACCTTTCGTCAACTTTTGGGAATTTGGATTAAAGGAAATTCTAATAAAGCTTTCAAACGAGAGAGAGAGAGAGAGAGAGAGAGAGAGAGAGAGAATAATTTTTTCAGGACGGCTTAAAATGAGGGAAATATGAAATGAGATAGATACATATTAGAAACGTAATTCTGTGAACGACTAAGTGGGAGACAATGGGATGAATAAATATAGCTATTGTACAGTATAGATAAATAAGAAATGAAGAGGTAATTTATTCCAGTGACATCTGATAAGGATTAATTGTCTAAACCATGTCAGAAAAAAAGTACTCAAAAATGAAAAATATAGGTAAATAAAATAAAAGAATAAACGTTATAAAGGGAAAATTTAAGAAGATCAATTCGTTGAAGAACGAGGAGGACAGTTGAGAGAGAGAGAGAGAGAGAGAGAGAGAGAGAGAGAGAGAGAGAGAGAGGTCTCCAGAAAGGTAGAAAATAATTATAGAAATTATCAAAAGTATGAAATACAGATAAAGTCGAACAAGGACGAAGAACACACCTAGAGCACAGGAAGAGAAAATGAGAGAGAGAGAGAGAGAGAGAGAGAGAGAGAGAGAGAGAGAGAGAGAGAGAGCTATATTCTTCAACACCTGGAGTCTGATCAACTCGTATATTTCAAGTGAACTTCATAATAGCCCGTGATTGATTTTCTTCTGAGGGCTTCCGGGCGCCTGCAAGAATGTCTGCAAAGGCGATATTAAGATTCCGACGAGGTCTGAAGCAGTGAGAGAATATTCAGCTCCCAGTATTTTTAATCGCACGGTAGGTGAATATCGATTTTTTAAAATCACGCGATAGGAAAATGTTCATATATATTTTTTTATTAAAAATCCCTTATTTTTAGTCTTGCGATAGGAGACAATCCATACTTCTCGTCGTATGGTCGGAGAATATCCGCATTTCTCGTCACACGATAAGAGAATATACACATTTCTCGTCATTGGATAGAATATCCATATTTCTCGTCATACGACAGGACAATATACACATTTCTCGTCATACGATAGGAAAATATCA
>NC_087209.1:3571799-3581799 GCF_015104395.2 Macrobrachium nipponense | reverse complement strand
GTTATTGTGCAAGATTGTTTCACTGTTGTTTCTGTTTTTGAGAATTAAAAGGAAGTGTTATTATTATTTGAGACTAATGATATTTACTGGTTGGTTTAGATATGTTAGATATGATTTTACCTATATGTTCCTTGTTGTTTGTTCTTATTGTTTGCTGTTGATGATGTTGTTATTGTGCAAGATGAGTTATCACTGTTGTTTCTCTTGTTGAGAATAAAAGGGAAGTTTTATGATTATTGGAGACATAATATTTACTGGTTGTTTTAGACATGATTTTACCTATATGTTCCGTGTTGTTTGTTCTTATTGTTTGTTGTTGTTGATGCTGTTGTTGTACAAGATGAGTTTTCACTGTTGTTTCTCTTGTTGAGAATTAAAAAGAAGATTTATTATTATTGGAGACTAATAATATTTACTGGTTGTTTTAGATATGATTTAACGTATATGTTCCTTGTTTTTTGTTGTAGAAGCCATAATGGTTATTGTAACGATACTTGTTTGCAACCTTGCATTGTTCGTTATTATTGAAACTTATGCATCACATATTGAAACTCATTGATACAACTTAGAAGTTGTAATTGCACCTTCACGCAATATTTTTCGTTCATTTTACAGGGTGTCCATAAAGTCCCAGCACCATTACAAGCATTTATTGCTCAGAATGGTACTGGGACTTTATGGACACCTTGTATTTTTCCTATTATGAGAATCATTACTACAATGATAACGTGAGCATATCATGTATTATTCAGGATAACCAGAGACAATTAAATATCATATATTTTTATATTGATAATGATGGTGTTGTTGTTGCTGTTAATTATTTTTTTAATAATTAGTATCTGCTGATGTTGGAAATTAGTTGTCAACAATATTCCGCTTGTTGGGGATTCGATTGAAGTTCAGGGCACTATTGACAACAAAATTTTCTGTTGTTTTTATTTTTTTTTTTTTTTTTATGACTAGTTTTTCATGTAGTTGATTTTCTTGTTGTGGAAAATTAGGTTTAACTGTTTTTAATGGTGGTGCTATTAATGAACATGAATTACAATATTATTGCTGTTGTTGGAAATTGTTCTAAAAGTTTTCTTTACAGTTTCTAAGAAATTAATTTGACAAGTTGTGTTAAGTGTAAATTATTTTTGCTATTATTATTGTTAGTATTACAGTGAAAGTTATAGTTTTATTATTGTTCATAGCTCTAACCCTTTTTTACTGTCATTGTTGTTGCCGTCTTGTAAAATTACCTTTACATCCTATTGATGTAGATGTGAAGTTAAAGTTTTTATTATTATTATTATTATTATTATTATTATTATTATTATTATTATTATTATTATTATTATTATTATTATTATTATTATTGCAGTGAAAGTATAGTTTTTTATTATTGTTCTTATGAAAGACAAGTTTGCAAGTTGCCGATGTAGATGCGAAGGGAATAATAGTATTTTTATTATTATTATTATTATTGCAGAGAAATAGTTTTTCATTATTATTCTTGTGAAAGACAATTATACAAGTTGCTGATGTAGAATGTGAAGTTAAAAGATTATTATTATTATTAATTAATTATTATTATTATTATTATTATTATTATTATTATTATTATTATTATTATTATTATTATTATTGCAGTGAAAGTATAGTACAAGTTGCTGATGGAGATGTGAAGTTAAAATTATTATTATTATTATATATTATTATTATTATTATTTATTATAGTTATTATTATTATTATTTTTTTATTATTATTATTATTATTTATTATTATTATTACAGTGAAAGTATAGTACAAAGTTGCTGATGTAGATGTGAAGTTAAAATTATTATTATTATTATTATTATTATTATTATTTTATTATTATTATATTATTATTATTATTATTATTATTATTGCAGTGAAAGTATAGTACAAGTTGCTGATGTAGATGTGAAGTTTTAAAAAAATTAAAATTATTAATTAATTATTATTAATAATTATTATTTTTTTTTTATTATATTATTATTTTGCAGTGAAAATATAGTACAAGTTGCTGATGTAGATGTGAAGTGGAAATTGGTTTTGCTATTTTTATTGTTATTATTGCAGTAAAACTATAGTTTTATCGTTGTTCTCAATAAAGAGCAGAGCGTAGCTTGTACAGCATCCGGGGCTGCTGCTTCATCAGTATTCGGGTGCAGAGTCGCCATTTCCCCGTTATCATCATAATGTAGCGACAACGCGCCTGGTAATTTCCAGACGTATACTTGGCATTTGTTTCTTATTTTCCTTATCTCTCTTACTTATGGGCCATTTCTCTCGCCTTCCGCCCCTCCACCCTCCCTCCCACACCCCCAAACCCCAGGACTCTTCTTCTTCCTTTTTGTTGTTGTTCGTGATGTACTACTGCAGCGAAAACGCTTGCGGGGAATTTTCATTAGCTTTTGAGTAACGAGTCTCTCTCTCTCTCTCTCTCTCTCTCTCTCTCTCTCTCTCTCTTACTTTTACTTTTTCATTAGCCTTTGTGCGATGAGTCAGGCGTTGCATTCGTGATTGTGATGTATTGTGCTGTTCTTTTTCATAATTCTCAAATAGTTGAGGATGAAGAAGAAGAGGAAGAGGAAGAAGAAGAAGAAAAAGAAGAAGAGGAAAACGGAAGAGAAGTAAACAAAAATGAAATGACAGAAAAAAAATAAGGAAAACAAAGAACAAGATAAAAGTATGGATGCAGAGATACTCATTGATACTACATATGAGGCAATAAGCAGCATACCTACGAAGAAATAAATTACGATATGACAACAGAAAAGCAAATCCCGAAGAGGCTCTACCCAGATCTACACAATGACGGGAAAAGGGGAAAAAATAGACAAGAAAGACAAAATCTGCAACCTTTTGAAAAGAGGGAATTGCAGATTTGGAGAAAGATGTTACTACAAACATCCTAAGGTATGTCAAAACTATGAAATATATGGTAAATGTGCAATACTTAGATGGCTATGGGGATGATTGCAGAGATCTGCATCCAAAAATATGTAAAAACCTAAAAGAAGGAAAAGGATGTAAGTTCGACAAAAAATGCAAATATATGCACCCTGTAGCCATGAATCATAATCAAATAAATAACCAACCAAGTAATAAAATCCAAAATAAGAAAGAAACAAATAAAGAGAGAAATCAAGAATATCAGGTAAAAGAGAAAAGCAAACCACCAATGAGATATGCAGAGGTGTCAGCAAAAAATTTCAAAGCATCAGCTCCGAAATTCTACTCAAGAGATAATA
The DNA here is from genome assembly GCF_015104395.2 of Macrobrachium nipponense. NCBI lineage: Eukaryota > Metazoa > Arthropoda > Malacostraca > Decapoda > Palaemonidae > Macrobrachium > Macrobrachium nipponense. The sequence goes on along the minus strand of NC_087209.1, from coordinate 3,578,532 downwards.
ACTGTATTTATTATGCAAGAGGATATTGCAGAAACGGAGAAAATTGCAGATTCAGACACAAAATGAATAATTATGATGAAGGAAGATCAAATATTATGGGAAAAGTTGGATTTTTTTAATGTCAGAATTTTCGGAAATGAAAAAAAAGAACAACATACAGAACAGGAAAGAGACATGGGAAAATCCTTATTACTACCAATATTAAATGAAGGAGAAAACACGCAAACCATCATAGTGATGAATGTGCAGGGTTTAGTTACGAGTAACTCAAAAAGAAAAATAGGGAGTACTTAGAAAGAACTAACCCAAAATGAAAAAGAAAATAGATATAATGAATATAAGTGAAACCTGGTATTCCCAAGAGACTGGGAATGATGATCAAATAAAATGGGTTCCAAACTTATAGATCAGATAGAAAAAATAGGAATCAAGGGGGAACCGCAATATATGGGAAAGACAAAAAACAAGGAAAAATATGAGAAATATAGTAACTCAGAATGTGAACTAATAGCGGATAGAATTTGAATCTGAAAAATTGATGAACATAGTACTATATAGACCTCCTAATACTAAAGAGTTTGACTTACTTAATTGAATTGGATGATATATGATGTAGAATCACAAGGACTGGACTATTCTCCTATCTGTGACTTCAACTTTCCTTTCGTAGAATGGAAGAACGAATAGGAGACTGTGGTTGTACTTATACATATAAAAAAGAGAGTAATAGTAGTGCAGAAGATAAGAGGCAATTTGAAAAGCTATTAGATATGCTACTAGAATACAACATTCAACAAATAAATCACCTGCCAACAAGAAAGGAAAAATACTTTAGACCTAGTATTTGTGAACGAGATGAATTATGTTAAAGAAATAATAGTTTATAATGCGAGTATTTCAGATCATAATGTCATAGAATTAACAGTTCATTCCAAAGCAAGTGAAAATAGAGATAAGCAAGAAATGAAAAAGTGGGAAGGATATGGAAAATACAACTTCTACAGTAAAATATAAAATGGTCAGAAATTAATGAAGAATTAAACAAAGATTGGGATAACATTTTCGTAAGTGATGACATAAGGGTAAATACGGAGATATTATAGAAAAATATTGGAGGAAAATAGTGGATAAATATTATACCGAAGAAGAAAAGTAAACATCATTCATGCATCCAAAAGACGAACAGAAGGATCTTGTTCCAGAAAATCAGAAAGTGGAAAAAAGGTCTTGCAAAAGAAAAAAATGCATGGAAAGTTATAGAACTAAAAAGTAAGATAGAAAATGCAGAACAAAAGATTATACAATCAAAAGAAAATGAAAAACGGGACTTGGAAGAAAAAACCCTATTAAATATCAAGCAAAACCCCAAACTATTATACTCATATGCGAAGAAGATGAATAAAAGAAGAATAGAAATAGGCCCTCTGAGAATTGAAGGGAGATTAACGAATAATGAAAAAAAGGAAATTTGAACATACTGCAGAACGATATAAGAGAGAATTCACCCCTAGAATAGATAATGAAGATAATGATATAGAAGTAGAATTTCAACGCTAGAATAGATAATGAAGAGTAATGATCTAGAAGTAGGGACGAAAATAGTGAATATTTAGCTGACATAGAAATTAATGAAGCTGATATTGTGCAGGCAATTAATGAAATTAAAATGGAGCTGCTGCAGGGGCGGATGGAGTCCCTGCTATTTTGTTAAAGAAAGTAGTTCATTCTATCGCAAAGCCACTTGCAATATTATTAAGACAAAGTGTAGATACAGGCAAGATTATGATGAGCACAAAATTAGCATATCATCCACCCCTACTTTCAAAAGTGGATCAAGACTTGAGGCAAGTAAAATTATAGGCCTGTGAGTCTAACATCACATATTATGAAAGTGTATCAAAGGGTAATGAAGAAAAATGTTTATGAAACATTTAATAAAAAATAATTTGTTTAATATAGGACAACACGTTTCGTACCCGGAAAAAGTACACAAACCCAACTGTTAGTCCACCGTGAGAACATATTCAAAAATATGAAAAGCGGAAATGAAACAGATGTGGTTTATCTAGACTTTGCAAAAGCTTTTGACAAAGTAGACCATAATATATTAGCAAAGAAAATTAGAAAACACAATATCGTAGATAAAGTAGGAAGATGGTTAAAAGAATTTTTACACAACGAAAACAGATAGTTATTGCAAACGATGAGAAATCGGATGAAACCAAGGTAATATCCGGTGTGCCACAAGGTACGGTGCTAGCTGCAATATTGTTTGTTATTATGATTGAAGACATAGACAGTAATGTTAAGGATTCGGTAGTGAGTAGTTTCGCTGATGACACAAGAATAAATAGAGAAATTACTTTGTGATGAAGATAGGAACGCTCTACAAAGAGACCTTAACAAAGTATATGATTGGGCCAGAGGTAAATAGGATGGTATTTAACTCTGATAAATTTGAATCAATTAAATTATGGAGACAGAGAAGGAAAGCTATATGCATATAGGGGACCTAATTAATGAGAACAATCACAAATAAGGAAGCAGTTAAAGACCTTGGTGTGATGATGAATAGGAACATGTTATGCAATGATCAAATAGCCATTCTGTTGGCAAAATGTAAAGCAAAAATGGGAATGTTGTTACGGCACTTCAAAACAAGAAAAGCTGAACACATGATTATGCTTTATAAAACATATGTTCGTAGTCCACTTGAATATTGCAATATGATATGGTACCCACACTATCAAAAGGATATTGCACAAATAGAGAGTGTACAAAGGTCCTTTACAGCTAGAATAGAAGAAGTTAAGGACCTAGACTACTGGGAAAAGAACTACAATCCTTAAAATTATACAGTCTAGAAAGGAGAAGAGAACGCTACATGATAATTCAGGCATGGAAACAGATAGAAGGAATAACCGAAAATATCATGGAACTAAAAATATCAGAAAGAGCAAGCCAGAGGTAGATTAATAGTGCCCAAAAACTATACCAGGAAAAATAAGGGAAAGCACACAGAACATTAATCCACTACGCACCAGCATCGATAATGCAGCGTCTATTCAATGCGTTGCCAGCTCATCTGAGGAATATATCAGGAGTGAGCGAAGATGTGTTTAAGAATAAGCTCGACAAATATCTAAACTGCATCCCAGACCATCCAAGATTGGAAGATGCAAAATATACCGGAAGATGTACTAGCAACTCTCTGGTAGACATTAGAGGCGCCTCACACTGAGGGACCTGGGGCAACCCGAACGAACTGTAAGGTCTGTAAGGTAAGGTCTCTCTTACTTTTCATCAGCCTTTGTGTGATGAGTCCAGCGTTGCATTTGTGATTGTGATGTTTTGTTCTTCTCTCTCTCTCTCTCTCTCTCTTACTTTTCATTAGCCTTTGTGTGAGGAGTCCGGCGTTGTATTTGTGATTGTGATGTTTTGTGCTTCTCTCTCTCTCTCTCTCTCTCTCTCTCTCTCTCTCTCTCTCTCTCTCTCTCTCTCTCTCTCATTGGCGGTCTCTCTAACTGGTTATTTACTGCAAACGATTCAATCAACGGATTCCTGAATACGATTTATGAGCTAAATGTCAAAATTGGCAGCGGTAAGAGAGGTTGGTGTTTCCAGCAATAATATGTCTCTCTCTCTCTCTCTCTCTCTCTCTCCTCTCTCTCTCTCTCTCTCAAGAGGTAAAGGGATGGACCTTAACATGATGCAAACATGATTTCGCATTGCTTGCAAAAATCCTGTGGAAACAAGACGAAAGAAAAGCGAAAAATATTGTAGCAAAGGAATGGGACATGAGAAGAGGTATGCAAAGATAAGTAATACTTTTCTTCAGACTCCGAATAGTAACAACGGGTCGTAATATAATTTACACACACATACGTAAATAGATAGATAATATGCCTATACACTATTTATATAAATAAGTGTATGTGCTTACTGGATATGATGAGATATTGGGATGAGTTGTTTTACACTTTGGTAGCACTATTAGCATCATGATTATTTTATCAATCAAGCATATAACAGGAAGATGGATAAATTACGTAAGGGCTCATTAGTCAGTCTTCCTGTTAAATGCTTAATAATAATAATAATAATAATAATAATAATAATAATAATAATAATAATAATAATAATAATAATAATAATCAGTTTCTCTTTATGAATGTCTCCGCTCCTTTTTTAAGAATGTCTCAGTTCCTTGTTATGAATGTGTCAGTTTCTTTTGATGAATGTCTCAGTTCCTTCTTATAAATGTCTCAGTTTCTTTTGATGAATGTCTCAGTCCTTTTTGATGAATGTCTCAGTCCTCTTTTATGAATGTCTCAGTCCTTTTTGATGAGCGTCTAAGTTCCTTTTTTATGAATGTCTCAGACCAACATCTTCCCATTGTCAGAAGCTGTCACTCCTGCTTAAGTGAATTTCCTTTGTTCCTCGCGTATTTTTCCTCTTAACAGCTGCCTGCTGATGCTCATGTTTCTCTCTCTCTCTCTCTCTCTCTCCTCTCTCTCTCTCTCTCTCTCTCTCTCTGACTGTCTTTTTGCTCTTGCGTTATTCTCTGTCGTTTTCTGCCTCTCTCTCTCTCTCTCTTTTCGTCTCTTTATGTATGTCTGACTCTTATCTCTCTCTATCTCTCTCTCTCTCTATCCTCTCTCTCTCTCTCTCTCTCTCTCTCTCTTTTCGTCTCTTTATGTATGTCTGACTCTTATCTCTCTCTCTCTCTCTCTCTCTCTCTCTCTCTCTCTCTCTCTCTCCATTTGATTATCGTTCCTTTTTTTGTCAAAGGTTTGCATTTGGTTGCGTCATCTTGTTTTTTTACCCGTCTCCATAACTCGATCAGAAGCAAACTTTAAAAACCGCTAAACTAATTATCCGCTTTAACTTTTCCACAGGACCTTGTCATGCTCATTCCGTGTGTTTATAGATAAGCGTGCAAATAGAGATATATTAAGACATATTCATAATGGGTATGTTTATGTATATATGTATATATATATATATATATATATATATATATATATATATATATATATATATATATATATATATATATATATAATCGTATCTTTCCCGTGCTTTTACTTCCACGAATCTCCCTTCTTCTCCAGCATACCATTTCACAGGACAGTTTATTTGTTCTTTTTTAATAAGTGATCTATTCTCTCTGTATTTCTCATTGCCTGCCGCTACTTCTCCCTAATGAATACCATGTTCTTTGCAAGCTTGAATTAAGTATATCTTAGTTTTACAAGACCACTGAGCTGATTAACAGCTCTCCTAGGGGCTGGCCCAAAAGATTAGATATTTTCACGTGACTAGGAACCAATTGTTTACCAAGCAACGGGACCTACAGCTTATTGTGGGAAACCGAACCACAATGTAATCGAGAATGAATTTCTATCACCAGAAATAAATTTCTCATGGTTCGGCGTTGGCCGAGTCGAGATCGAACTTCGGACCACCGGATTGGTAGCCGAGCGCGAAATGCACTCGGTCAACGTGGAACTTTTTGCAAGCTTGAATTTCAAGAAAGTGGTCCCTTTGGTAGGCTTGAATAGGGTTCATCTTCTAAATAATAATAATAATAATAATAATAATAATAATATAATAATAACACGCTTCCTCCTTCAACTTATTTCATCATTAATCTTGTCCTTTACTTCTTTCTTAGTCTTACTTTCATCAGTCATCTTTTTTCCTCTTCCATTCATCTCTTGTTTTATCATTCCTCCTCTGTCTTATTCCCCTTTTTTATTCCTTTAATTTTTAACCTTCTATGTCTTGCTTTCGTCCTTCCTCCTCCTTCGTTCCTCTTAGTTTCCTCAATAGTCCTACCTCCTTTCTTTTATCATCCCTTTTACTTTACTTATTCCTCTTTTGCTCTCCTCCTCTATCCTTTTACTTTCCTCTTTCCCTTCACCTAATTCATCATTATGAAAGATGAAAAAACTGAATTTTTTTTGCATAATTTTTTTCTTTTTATTTTTTCCTTCTTTATGTCTTTATCCTCTCTCCTCTTTCCTCTTACTTTCATTTTTCACTTCAACGTAATTAAAATGGGGAAAAAAGCAGAGTTTTTTCCTTTCCATCTTTATCCTCTCTCCTCTTTCCTCTTGATCAGCCTCCTCTTTCCTCTTACTTTCCACTTAATTAGCCTTTTCTTTCATCTTAATTAGCCTCCTCTTTCCTCTTACTTTCCTCTTAATTAGCCTTTTCTTTCCTCTTAATTAGCCTCTTCTTTCCTCTTACTTTCCTCTTAATTAGCCTTTTCTTTCCTCTTAATTAACTTCTTCTTTCCTCTTACTTTCCTCTTAATTAGCCTTTTCTTTCCTCTTAATTAGCCTCTTCTTTCCTCTTACTTTCCTCTTAATTAGCCGTTTCTTTCCTCTTCATTAGCCTCCTCTTTCCTCTTACTTTCCTCCTTCCCTTCACCTAATTCTTCATTTCTCAAGAGGGAAAAAACAGAACATTTTTAAATTTTTTTCCTCCTTTCATTCTTCATCTCTTTCCGCCTTTATCCTCTCTCCTCTTTCCTCATATTCAACCGTGTCGTCATCCTCTCCTCTTTCCTCTTCACCTGAGTCGTCATCATAATCATCATCTTCTTCATCATCTTGGCGGAAGTTGTCGAATCGGCATCAAAGTCGTCATTATGGAGGTAATCACGGCTATAACGATGAAAATCAATGAGGTATATATACGCATATCTCTCTCTCTCTCTCTCTCT
>NC_087209.1:3544299-3569299 GCF_015104395.2 Macrobrachium nipponense | reverse complement strand
ATATATATATATATATATATATGTATGTATGTATGTATGTATGTGTGTGTATGTATAATATATATATATATATATACATGTTGTATGTAGTATTTATGTATATGTTACGTAAATATGAATAGATTTAAAACCAGACCAATAAAACATCCTAAAAGACATGATAAATTTGTAACTTATTCAAACGTGTCATTTTAATACTCTAGTATTAAACCACAAAATACTCCCAAATAACTTGTTCCTTAGGGATTCTATTTATGATCAGTTCAAATGTCCGTGTCGGGATTAGAACCACGTCTTTTGTGAGGGGCATAGAGGCGTCAGGGACATACCCGTCAACTTATAGGTTATAAGTTAAGTATATCTTAGTTTTACCAGACCACTGAGCTGGTCAACAGCTCTCCTAGGGCTGGCCCGAAGGATTAGATATTTTCACGTGGCTAAGAACCAATTGGTTACCTAGCAACGGGACCTACAGTTTATTGTGGAATCCGAACCACATTATATCGAGAAATTAATTTCTAACAACAGAAATAAATTCCCCTTATTCCGCGTTGGCAGAGCCGAGAATCGAACTTCGGACCACCGGATTGGTAGGCGGGCGCGAAAACCACTCGTCCAACGAGGAACGTCTTATAGGTTATCCGTAAAATATGTGAGATAGTCTGGCTATAAAATAATTCTTTTTATTTATCCTTCTCCTTGTTCCTTTCTGTAAAAAAAGTAACTTCAAACAATATATTTTTATCCCTTCGTTGTCAAAGGTTTCCATGTTAAGTGAACTGCGAAGGATTCTATTTCCCGTAGACGTCTCGAAGAGGTCTGTAGGACGCAGAGATTTCACGGCTACTTTCCTTTGTCGTTCTCCTTTCTCTTTTGCCCTGTGCCGAGACGGAGATGCCCTCTCGAAAGCGGAGAAAATTGGTGAAAGGGTGCTTCCTTTTCATACTGCTGCCTTGTAAGCACGCTTTCTCTTTTTACTTTCTCCTATCACTTTCATCTCCGGACGCATAAAAGTGTTTCCTTTCCTATCTTGTTGCCTTGTAAACGCGCTTTCTCTTTTTGCTTTTCCTCGTTCCTCTCATATCTTGACTTAAAATGCTTTCTTTTCTTCTTTGCTCCATCGTTCCTCTCATATCTTGACTGAAAATGCTTTCTTTTCTCTTGTTTAGCTGCCTTATAAGCGCGCTTTCTCTTTTGCTTTACTTCCTCCTTCTCATCTTGACTTGAAATGCTTTAAATGCTTTCTTTTCTCGTTGTCTTATAAAGCGCGCTTTCTCTTTTTGCTTTCTCTTGTACCATTCGTCTCCTGACACGTAAAGTTCTTTCTTTTCTTTCTTGTTGACTTCTAAGCGTCCTTTCTCCTTTCTCTATATAATTACTAAGTGACGATGTATGTGTATATATATATATATATATATATATATATATATATATATATATATTATATATATATATATATATATATATATAATATATGTAAATGTGATATCTGTACATTTATATATATATATATATATATATATATATATATATATATATATATATAAATAATGTACAGACATACATACATATTTAATATATATATAGATATATATATATATATATATATATATATATATATATATATATATACATACGTACATCGTCACTTAGTAAATGTTTTTTTTATTTTAATAATAAGCGAAAGGTTCCATCTAAAGAGAGACAGAGGATTTAAGAACACTGGCGTCTACGTCATTTACATCAAACGTAGCGACGCCTTTCTTGTACATCACACGCTCAAAAAAGAAAAAGAAAAAAAGTCCATTCTCCTAAGTATCAAAGCTTAAGTAAAAGGTCAGATGGTATTCATATACCCCTTTCCTGAAGGATTGTATGGGTGGTCATAGATACAACCAACCACCCCCACCCGCCGCCCCCCATACCCATAAAAAGACAATTTTTTTTTTTAAGGGCATAAACTCCCAAATGGGGACTACCTTTATAAACACGTCTGGCTTAAGACAAAGCCTATTATAAACTTCGCAGTGTGCTTTTGTGTGATACTGTGAGACGCTACATAAAGGGTGTATATTTTTTTAGGGCATTTTGCCAGAAAACAGAGAGATGAACAGTGGTTATATATATAATATATATATATATATATATATATATATATATATATATATATATATCTATATATATATATATATATATGATATATATATATATATCATATCTTGACTGAAAATGCTTTCTTTTCTTCTTTGCTGCCTTATAAGCGCGCTTCTCTTTTGCTTTTACTCCTTCCTCTCATCTCTTGACTTGAAATGCTTTCTTTTCTTTCTCGTTGTCTTATAAGCGCGCTTTCTCTTTTTGCTTTCTCTTGTACCATTCGTCTCCTGACACGTAAAGTTCTTTCTTTTCTTTCTTGTTGACTTCTAAGCTCCTCTTTCCTTTCTCTATATAATTTACTAAGTGACGATGTATGTGTATATAGATATATATATATATATATATATATATATATATATATATATATTTAAATGTATGTATGTCTGTACATTATTTTATATATATATATATATATATATATATATATAAATAATGTACAGAACATACATACATTTAAATATATATATATATATATATATATATATATATATATATATATATACATACGTACATCGTCACTTAGTAAATGTTTTTTTTTATTTTAATAATAAGCGAAAGGTTCCATCTAAAGAGAGACAGAGGATTTTAAGAACACTGGCGTCTACGTCATTTACATCAAAACGTAGCGACGCCTTTCTTGTACATCACACGCTCAAAAAAGAAAAGAGAAAAAAATCCATTCTCCTAAGTATCAAAGGCTTAAGTAAAAGGTCAGATGGGTATTCATATACCCCTTTCCTGAAGGATTGTATGGGTGGTCATAGATACAACCAACCACCCCCACCCGCCCCCACTACCCATAAAAAGACAATTTTTTTTTAAGGGCATAACTCCCAAATGGGGACTACCTTTATAAACACGTCTGGCTTAAGACAAAGCCTATTATAAACTTCGCAGTGTGCTTTTGTGTGATACTGTGAGACGCTACATAAAGGGTGTATATTTTTTTAGGGCATTTTGCCAGAAAACAGAGAGATGAACAGTGGTTTATATATATATATATATATATATATATATATATATATATATATATATATATATATATATATATATATATATATATTATATATATATATATATCATATATATATATATATATAATTATATATATGATATATATAAATATATATATATATATATATATATATATATATATCTATATATATATATATATATATATCTATATATATATAACGTTTTTGCACATCAACTTTGTGTGCATCTTCAGTCTGTTAAAAGAGAAATGCATTATTAAAAAACTAAAAATAAGGATTCACAATAGTATTCATGTTAAAGTGCAATAAAATATAAAATAGTTAAAAAAGAGAAGAAGAACCACTGAGGTACCAACCAACTAGAATGGAAGGAAAGCAAGGAATGATTTTTGAGAGAGCCAGGTAGTCAACGTCCTTGGACCTGGCTCTCTCAAAAATCATTCCTTGCTTTCCTTCCATTCTAGTTGGTTGGTACCTCAGTGGTTCTTCTTCTCTTTTAACTATTTGTATTTTATTGCATTTTAACATGAATCTATTTTGAATCCTTATTTTTAGTTTTTTAAGTATATGCATTTCTCTTTTAAACAGACTGAAGATGCACGAAGTTGATGTGCGAAACGTTTTATATATATATATATATATATATATATATATATATAGATATATTATATATATATATATATCATATATATATAATTCTATAGATGACGTACAGTAGGGAACAGATGGTCTGGGGAAGGGGTTGGATTAGGGATTTAGGGAAGGATGTCTATACCTGAATTTTATTTTTTATTTTTTTTTTTTTTACCCGAGTTTTTGTTACCTTCATCTTAGGGTCAGGTCACGATGCAGTGGATTCCTCGTAAATTGTATAGGTTTAATGATATATATTCTCTCTCTCTCTCTTCTCTCTCTCTCTCTCTCTCTCTCATTCAGTTAACGTTCAGACGTACTGTTATCGATGAATAATCTTTGTTCAATGCCTTTATTATGTCATAAAATTTCTATGAATTTTTCGACTTCATCATACAAAATTCTCTCTCTCTCTCTCTCTCTCTCTCTCTCTCTCTCTCTCTCTCTCTCTCCTTAATCCTTATACTTTCTCATTTTCTCATTTATCTCGCCGTTTTAAGTTATTCTCTTTTACTACCATTTTATTTTCATCATTTCATTTCTTACCTCTAGACGTATTTGACGTATATTATTATTATTATTATTATTATTATTATTATTCATTATTATTATTATTATTATTATTATTATTATTATTAATATTATTGTTATTATTATTATTATTAATTAATTAATTAATTAATTAATTCCAACCCCTCATCTTCCTTCTCCTGATTTTTCCTCACTGTTTATCTCTTCTTCCTTTTCCTTTATCACTCTCTTCATCTTTATTTCACTTTTCCCTCTTTCTCTCTTCTTCCTACGTCAAGCTTCCTTATCATTTCTCCTTCCCCCTTCTCCCTCACAACATTTCCAAACATTTTCGTCACCCAATTTGTATCCATTTCCCGAGCACGCCTGGCGTCAATTTCCAATAGATGGAGAGAGAGAGAGAGAGAGAGGAGAGAGAGAGAGAGAGAGAGAGAGAGAGGAGTGGGGGGTGGGGGGAACCCACAGTTGCCAACTTACCTTCCATCGGTTTTTCTTGTAATCGCTTTTTTGCTTAGCATTAAAAGTTTCTCTCTCTCTCTCTCTCTCTCTCTCTCTCTCTCTCTCTCTCTCTCTCTTATGCCTTTTTCTGTGGCTTTACTTTAGGCCTAGTACAGCTTATGGGATTACCGCGACCGTCAACTATATCATCATTTTAATAAATATAATCAAACCTTTTTTTTCTATTCACTCTCGGGATGATTTTCGAGCTTAAATTGATTAATTTTAATCATATATATTTACAAGGACGGACAAACTTATTGTTTCTGAAGCAGTAGTAATGTCAGCAATTATTGTAATATCATATATTTATTTCGTAGTACTATTTTCAGTAGTAGTAGTGGTATAAGGAGTAGGTTCGGCCTATATAGCGGCTCCTCCCTCCTCCACCAAGCTACCTCTCATGAAAATGTATCGCAATATGGCGAAAAGGTGCATGAGAATCGGCAATATTGAAATGGTTCTTCGCGTAAGGGAAATAGCAGCGTTATTAGGCGTAATAGTCAAGGTAGGGGATTTGTCTAAAAAAAAAAATGTTTCATGATAGGGAAACTAACGCAAGACAGCCATAACTTTGGCTAGGGTCAAATATGGGTCTATGAAAATGTTAGATGAAAGTTGTACTAGCGAGAAACGAGATACTGAATTGATTTGAGGAACGTTCATAGTTTAGGGGTGAGGTGAAATGTGTGTGTATGTGTGTGTGTGTGTGTGTTCCGAATATTCAATATTTTATGGCAAAGGTCTTTATCAAACTTCAGCCATTATATTCGTAGGCTTACATTGCTTAGAGCCTATAATATATATATATATATATATATATATATATATATATATATATATATACATATATATATGGAGTGTCACTATCATCATAGTGACCTCTAAAACTATGGATTAGTCACTAATATCTGTCGTTTTTGTTATTTTTATATCACCCTCTTGCCACCCTTTTCCATCCCCCCTCCCTATCAGGGCTGAACTTGGACTGGAAGGGCATCATGGGTGTCACTATTCATCTCAGCGACCTCGAAAGCTATGGATTAGACACTGCTATCTGTTGTCTTACGTTTTCAGTTATTTTCACGTTATATCCCTTTCCCACCCCCTCCCCACACACCCCCATTTGGTGCCAGTGATGTCTTACCCTTACGGTATTCTTCTCCAGATGGTATATCATATGTTTACTAAGTTTGGTTGAAATTGTTCATTGCGTTTCAAAGCGTATGTGGCACATACACACTCACATACATACATACATTTATATATACATATATGTATGTTTGTACATTTGTTTGTTTGTTGTGAATTCAAAGGAAAGGGAAGCAAAGCGCAACCACGGTTGAAGTTGAAACTATGGTACTAATGGACTCTGAACACTGCTGCACTTGCATCTTGCTCAAAGCTACGTAGGCCTACGAACATAACCTTTGTTGACACAATCCTGTTCCCATAACGGAAGTTATATGACGCTGTTCTAATCTTAGTTGACACCGGCAGTGCAAAGTAGATGTGAATTAAATTAGTTATTAGGACAAACGCGAAGACAACACGGAATAGGGGCCATAATAAAGGTAATTAACAGACAGAGTGTAGGAAACCCAGCAAACATGGAAGTAATTAGCCTAAACATTGAGGTACAAAAATTTTCATTTTCCCCTTCTTTGCTAAATGGAACTCGGAAGAAAAAAAGAGAACTATCAGAGGAAGCCTTTGCTTGAACACAGCAACAAGAACAACCTTCGAGAGACTGAGAAAACCAATTAACTGGTTCTAAGTGTTTTGAAATCCAGAAGAGAAAAAGAGAAGAAAGTTTAAGCGAATTCTAACATTTTTCCCGCATTTTCGAATCCGCGAAAGTGCAAGAGATGTAAACCGGGCGTTGGGAGGGGTATTTGGGTAGTATGGTGAGGTAGCGGGGAGGGTATTTGAAGCTATGGTGTAATACAGCTACTAGGACGAAGTTCGAGAGGGAAAGTGGACCGAGGGAAGGGTGTCTGAGGGAGAGGTAGTGTAGATTGTGGTGTCTGGGGGAGGGGGAGGTAAAAGCTATGGTGTAACAGCTATTAGGGCGAAGTTCGAGAGGAAATGGGGGTGTTGGGGAGGGGGGGGGGAAGGGATATGGGGAGGGGGAAGGGAGGCAATGAGGAGCTGGCGCGATGACGCGGAAGAGGATATGAGTGAGGTGAGACGGCGGGAAGGAGACGCGGTTGACACACCGCTGGGGAAACTCATTAGGGCGCCCGGCTCCATAAATCGAGGAAACCGGCTGGGAAGACGGTGATGATGATGATGATGATGGTGAAGATGATACTGATGATGATGGTGATAGCGTTGGCGAAGATTGGAAGTATGGCCAAACTTGGAATTATGCGGGGGCGAATATGATCCTGGGAGAAGAAAAAATACCTTGCGCAGGACATTTGATTATAGGTCTAGGTCTTGCCAGAGATCTTAGGCTAACCAGGCGTAATTTGAAAATGAGCTTAAAGGGGAAGAAGACTAAAAGACTCAGTTACTTGGAGATACAGCTGTAGATGGTGAGACTTTTTAGTTAATGTTGAAAGTAGGGCTGAATTAGTTAAAGTAAACACGTAGATAGTGAGAGGTTGGAGTAAATGAAGATAGTGTTGATAGTGGAGTCATTTCACAATAATATTAACCCATCAAGTACATTTTAGAAACTATTAAGATAAGCTTTACATGAATTGAAATAATGTGGCTTATTTTATCTCTCCATATTAATATTTATTGTTGCAAATGAGATATTTATTTAAAGACGAGAGCAGAGTGCATTGACAGCGCAAATAGGTTTAAAAATTGATTAATATTAATCTGTATATTTATCTTACCGACGTAAGTCTTTTAAAAGTCAGTGGAAAATTTACCAGTTTATTATTTATTATTAATGTGTATTGAATTATTGTATTCTTATTTCGTCTTGTATATTGAAGAAAAAACGTTTATTTTTCACATTTCTTCGATCACAGAGATTTTGAAATAATCGGTTTCATAGTTATCAAGATATTTTGAAGGTTTGAATTCCGTAATAAATATTTAGAGTAAGTTCAGTGAATATTTAGAAGTGAACGTTCAACTGCGCATAGAAAATTTCTTATACTTAATAAAATCAATATTCTCTACTACAAAAGTTTAGGATAATGAATTTTAAATTTATATAAAATCAAATCAGCAAAGGACATTTGCATATGATAGAATGGACCTAATTTTGGATGTATACAAAAACTAACGAATTCATTTAAAAAATATACCCATATTTTTAAAATGAATTCAATATGGAACTCGAACCCCTTTCGCCTGCACGAAAAGGGAATTAATTTTATAATATAAGTCAATAAATTATTTACAAAAGTATCCACAGTGATATACTTGAGTAGAAATTGAAATATATTTGTATAGAGATGTATACAAAGATTTTTTAAATCTGTCATAGTTCAGTAAACAAGGAGGAATATCACATAAATGGAAAATGATACCTCTTACTCTTGTTAAAAAAACGATGGATTTATTTCTAAGTTTATCACAATAAACATAAATGATTCTTTGTTTTTCATTTCAATAAACTGGTAAATAAACTCTACTTAAATGTCTAGGAAAAACTCGGAAAAACTCTCTGTGTGTGTTGTGTGGTGGTTGTGTGCAACGGTTTAATACTTTGATGAATCTTACGTTTGGGCAGCTTATTTATTGTTTTAAAGAAACTCATTCTCTCTTCTCTCGTCTCTCCTCTCCTCGAGATTCTCTCTATCTCTCTCTCTCTGACAAGATTATACTTTGGATGCAATCTTTCTTTGAACAGATTTTCTATTAGCTTAAAGGTTCTCTCTCTCTCTCTTCTTCTCTCCCTCTCAGTTCGTGTCAGTCTCCGTCTCTCTCTCTCTCTATTCCCATAAATGGGACAAGGGGAGGTACGCAACGTGGGATTCCCTCCCGCGTTTCCTTAACAAATTTTGCCGCCCAATAAACGGGAAATATTGGACAGGGAATGATATACGCTTTTAATGGTCGAATTTTATGACGCGTGAGTATGACAACACTCAATTTTTTTATACCCCCAAGAATAAAAGCTGTGACGGAATTATTATTATTATTATTATTATTATTATTATTATTATTATTATTTATTATTAGTTATCACTAGTTATTATTATTAATTAAGCGAAGATTGCCAAACAATGGTTTATATGTAAATTTATTTTTTTCATAATTTTGTTTATATTTTATCAGATTATAGATATAATATATTATACTATTATCATATATATATATAGTATATATATATATATAATAATGCATATATTATTTAATATGGTATTTGATTTATCTATAGTCTATATATAATCACCACATTACAAATTTATTAACCAGTTGTAGATTTAACTACCACCTTTATTATTATTATTAATTATTAGTTATTATTATTATTATTATTATTATTTATTATTATTATTATTATTATTATTATTGGTGAAGAAATCCATGTAAATTTAACTACATATTATATATACATATTTCTACTAGTATGTCAGTTGTCTGTGAACTCTTTTTATCTGTCTTTGCAAGGGTGTATTTAAACGAATTCGCTCTCTCTTCGTTCTCCTCTCTCTCTTCTTCTCCTCTCTCTTCAGGTGGTGTTTGTAAGGTTGCAAAGTTGATATTTTCAAGAAGAATATTTTCTCATTTTGAGTAGGACAATATTCTTAAAGGATCTCCTCTATCTCCTCTCTTCTCTCCATCTCTCTTCAATCGTCCTTCTCGCTCTTCTCTCTCTCTCTCTCTCTTTTAGCTTCTGTTATTTGCAAGTTGCAAAGTTTAATTAATTTTCAAGGAATTTTCGAGTGTGAGGATCATTATCTTAAAGGCTTTCTTCTCTCCTCTCCTCTCTCTCCTCTCTGCAAGGCCAAACGCCGGTTATTGCCCGGCGCTCATATTCGAGGCTACGGGACCCTGATAATGTAACATTTACGAGGCTAAACTGGCCATGATGATGAGGGGCGTTTTGGCAAGGACCCTCTTCCTGCCTTCCTGCCTCCTCCTTTTATACGGCTGCCGCGGGCCCCAGCGGCGGCTTCGTCAGTAGGGGAACCGAGAACTCGTAGGGCGCGGCGTCAGAGGAAAGAGTATTGCTTAGGATCGTTTTCTTTCTCGGTGGGATTATGTCTTCGAATTTGGCGATTTCGTACCGAGTGTTCATAGGATTAAATTGCTGTCGAACTGCCGTCAGTGCACTTCATGCGGTGTACTGTAGACATTATTTAAAGGGTGTTTGAAGCGTTCCTACGGGCCCCAGCTGCAACATCTTTCCATTCATTTTACTGTACCTCTGTTCATATTCTCTTTTATCTGCCTTTCCACCCTCCTCAACCATTATTTCATAATGCAACTGCGACGTTTTCCTCCTTTTACACTTTTCAAGCCTTTACTGTCAATTTCCGTTTCTGCGCTGAATGACCTCATAGGTCCCAGAGCTTGGGTTCCTAAATACATATAATTCTAATCTTGGTTTAAGGTTATACAAAAAAATCAATTTTTTTTATCCCGGTTGGGACAGGATTTTATTAAGAATTTTTTTAGTTTTAATATTGAGGGTGAACACTAAACTCACACTGGGGCGGGAATTTTATCCTAAAACTGACTGCCAATGGTATTCATTTCCAAACATTGGTTTCATTCTCAGTTGGGTAGAATTTGGTTAAGAATTTTGAGTTTTAATATTGAGTACCAATAGGATAAATTTCTGATTATTTCATTCTAATTTGAATGGATTTTTTTTCTCTTTTTTTTAAGAATTTCGGATTGCAATAATGAACGATGATGGGAATAAGTTGCCTTCATTTTGTTTAAATTCCAACTGGGAATGATTCTAATTTTTTTTTATTTCGGGTTTTAAACTGAAGGTAAAAGGAGTTATGACTTAAACATGTTTTAATCCTGTGTATATTTGAGATTAGGATATTTATATTGATTCTTAATTCCGCGTTCCGGTTCTGAAGTGACTTTGGGAATATCGGAATTTGATTTTGATTGGGAATGGAATTGTGGTGGCAGTATCGGGTTTATAATTCTGAGTGCTTGTAGGATTGTGTTATAAGTTTCGGATCGTAATTCTGAACATTAGTTTCAATACTGAGTCCTTGGAGGATAATCAGTATCGGATTATAATAATTCTCAACGAAAGTTTTGATTCTGAGTGCTTGTAGAATTTTTTTTGTAGTATCGGCTTATAATTCTGTACGTCATTTTGAATTCTGAGTGCTTATAGGATTATGCTATGAGTAGCAGATGATAATTCTGGAAATCATTTTGAATTCTGAGTGCTGCTTGTAGGATTATTTTGTAAATATGGGAATATAATTCTAAAAACCAGTTTGTATTCTGAGTGCTTGTATGATTGTGTTATAAGTATCAGATGATCATTCTGAAAATCATTCTGAAAATCATTTTGAATATAAGTATCAGATGAAAATTCTGAAAATTAATTTGAATATAAGTATCAGATGATAATTCTGAAAATCATTTTGAATTCTGAGTGCTGCTTTTAGGATCATGTTATGAGTATTGGATTAAGTTCCGGAGATGTGTTTGTAATTTGTTGTTAAAATCGTATTTTAATTCCGGGTCCAGACTGGATTTTTTGAACATCCGATTTTGACGACTTATTCTTTGTATAACTCACATAATTTCCTGTTTTACAAGTTTATTCACCGCCCAATGGCCGAATCGAGGAAGATCCCTTTGCAATACTACCAAAAACGCGGACGCACCCCACTCACCTTCGGAGGGATTCCCATCAAGTCCACCGCCACCTCGAGCGGGTCCTACAGGGTGTCACAAAAAGGCCCCCACCCCTCCCCCCACCCCCCCCCCCCCAACGCCCCTCCGTCCTGGTTCCAATTTTAAAAGTTTTCCGAAACTCGGTGGGAAAAGTAGACCAAACGGCCGAGGATGAAAGGCTTGGCGGGTTTGCGGGGTTTTGGGGGGGGGCGGGGGGGGGGGGGGGGGGGGCTTGGGGGGGGTTGGGGGGGGGGGCGAGGGGAGGAAAGTCTTTACAACCCTGGACGAGTCAAATTCTTAAACAACTTTGCAATTGGCTGTCTTGCGCACCAGTTGCGTCCACGCGGACGGAGACCTAACCAGGTCTTTTGCTTGCTAACTTCCACCTGCGATGCTATTACTGTAGTAGTAGATTCACATCAACCGTGCATCTGATGTCTAGGCCAGTCCTTTGCGACGCTCCTGATTGGCTATTGATAAGCCAATCACAGGGCTGGAAACTCTCAGTCTTTCTCGAGAGCTCACATAGGCAGGATGCATGTTCCACCTCTCTTGAGGAATACTTTTGAAAGACGTATCCCTCAGTAGAGGTGAAACATACATCCTGCCTATGTGAACTCTCGAGAGAGACTGAGTGTCTCCAGTCCTGTGAACAGCTTATCAACAGCCAATCAGGAGCGTCGTAAGGGACTGGCCTAGACATCAGATGCACGGTTGATGTGAATCTACTATAGCTACTTCGCTCGTAAACTACTAGCACTGATACTGTTCTCCCCAGTACATTTCTTTCTCCTGTGCTGGTGCTTTTACTTACTTTCATTTTCTCTAATTTGTCTACATTATCGGTTCATTTTCATTTTCACCGAAAGGATTCAAGGTGTGGATTATAAGCGTCTGTCAGCCTTCCACATGAAAGCATCTGACTTTAGTCAGTTTCCTTCTCCCATGTTTATGCTTTTTGCCAGTTTCCTTATCTTTAATTTATCAGTATAACTCGATTTCTTTTCATTTTCTTCGACAGGAGTTTTGGTGATGACTTGCAATCCTTTCTCGAGGCGCTCACATTGATATTTGTTCAGCCTCTCTATAATGCTGCTCAACCTTTTCCTAAAATACACCGTCTCTGTACTCTCTCAGCCTTTGTCGAAAACATTAGTCCGGCTACTCTAAAGCATATGAAGCGCCTCAGTGGCATCGTTGGTATGGTGTTGGCGTGCCACCTCGGTGGCCGCGAGTTCTATTCTCGAGCATTCCATTGAGGGTCAGATATGTGTGTTTCTGGTGATAGAAGTTCACTCTCGACGTGGTTCGGAAGTCACGTAAAGCCGTTGGTCCCGTTGCTGAATAACCACTGGTTCCGTGCAACGTAAAAAAAACGCCATACAATACTACAATACAATCCAATGCATATTTCGTGGCCTGCTTCATGGGCAACTTGAACCTGACCTAACCTGACCTAACCTGACATGAGTCTTTCTTATACCGGCGTCTTGCAAGCATGTGTTGTGACATCCTCTTTTGGCATTTGTTGGCATCTTGCTGCCAAACATTATTCCATATAGCATTATTTATTATTTTCCATATTCCCACCCAATCGAAGCTTATGTGTAATTTGTAAAGGTAATCCTGCTGTACAAAGGGAGAGTTTAGCCATTATGTAATCCTTATAAGAATTTAGCAAATGCTCAGCTTTGGTGTACCAATTAGCTAATTAAATGACCCAAGTCTCTAGTTCTCCATCACTTTTTCCATATTAGTTTTTGTCAAGTACTTACGCTTGACCTACTGATTTACTTCATTAATGCCTAAAGACTTTTTCTATGACGTATAAAATTATTTTGTAGAATTACTGAAAATCGCTTCGCTATTCACTACAAACAATTTTTTTTACTTACGGTTATTCTGCAATTAGTCCATTTTCCTTTATTGTTTTTTTCTTCTTATTCATTTCAATCAGATGTTTTCGAATTATCCCCTTTTTTCTCTCTCTAAAGTTCAGCGGTTAAGCTGCCGAAAGTAGTTGGAAAAATGATGATGGGTCGTGTGCAAATTCCTAAAAGTTTAAATTACGTGTCTTCCCGAGTCGTGATAAAAGGGTTAACATCTCTCTGAGTAACTGTTGATTCTCTCTCTCTCTCTCTCTCTCTCTCTCTCTCTTCTCTCTCTCTCTCTCTCTCTCTTAATCCTTGAAATAGTACACAAGTTTTCTCTCTTTCTTCAGTCACATAACCTTATATAACTGGTGTTCTCTCTCTCTCTCTCTCTCTCTCTCTCTCTCTCATCATAAAATGACACCAGGTTGTCTGGAAAGGACACATAGGCCTATGAATGAAAAGGGTTCCATAAGCATGCCTCTAGATATTAAAGATATGCTTCTCATCGGACGAATTGAGATACTTTAATCCTGTCCCTTTTTTGGGGGGAGGCGGGGAGGAGCGTTTGCTGGGGTCGGCAGGGGAGGGGGTTAGGAAGAGGGTGTAAGTTGGGTCCTCACGGAAGAAGGTATACCTTTTCAAGTTGGGATGTCAGGGAAAGTGTCAGGATCTGAAGGATACAGGACATGTTGACTAGTTTTTTTTTATATATATATATTTTTTCATTTTTGTTACAATTTTTTTTTACGCTTTTTTTCAGATTTGTGTAACGTGCGATGGAGTTTCAATTTTTTAAATAAGAAATTCTAAGATTTTTTAAAATTTTATTTATTTTTAAGTATTTTTGTCAAGTAAAGTCGATTAAACAAAATGTCTTACAATTTTAGGCTCTTTTACAAGAACTTTTATCATGTTGAAAATTTTTATATATTTTCTTATTTTGACAGTTATATTTACATGTTTTAATTCATGAAGAAACCATGTGTCAGTTTTAACCAATTCTCTTTTTATATCTGCATAACCCACAGCCCCTATCATTATGATATAATTACAATCTGTTATTCTGTAATTACTATGATTTGCAATTTCCTTCTTTGTGTTTTCCTTTAAAAAAAATAAATTTAAAAAAAAAAATAAAATTAAAACGCCAAAATAAATTGACCCAGACCTCTGCATCTGACATTGCTTGAAGACATTGAACTTGATCCCGTCAGCCCGTCATTTTAGACAGTCCTGTCAAAAAAAAAGTTAGAAAATATCTCTGAAGAGCGGTCAACTTTCCATTGCACTTAACGGGAAGTGTCAAGTGTGATTAACTTAACAGTCAGCGCCTGTATGGTTTTGAGCGAGGTGAATTTAAGTCTGGATTCCTATTCGATGTAATGTAGCCATTTTTATAATAATAATAATAATAATAATAATAATAATAATAATAATAATAATATAACAGCGGCACAAGATCAGGCCCTAAGAACCAGATATGTTCAAAGTACGATAGACGGAATAACATCTCTCCCATATGTAGGAAGTGCAATACGAAAAGTGAAACCATAAACCACATAGCAGTGAATGCCCGGCACTTGCACAGAACCAGTACAAAAAGAGGCATGATTCAGTAGCAAAAGCCCTCCATTGGAGCCTGTGCAAGAAACATCAGCTACCTTGCAGTAATAAGTGGTAGGCGAGCACCAACCTGAAGGAGTGATAGAAAACGATCAGGGCAAAGATCCGCTGGGTGGGACTATGGTATCAGAACAGATAGGGTGATTACGTGCAAACAGCACCAGACGTGACGTTGATTGACAAAGTCAAGAAGAAAGTATCACTCATTGATGTCGCAATACCATGGGACACCAGAGTTTGAAGAGAAAGAGGGAAGGGAAAAATTGGATAAGTATCAAGATCTGAAAATAGAAATAAGAAAAGGATATGGGATATGCCAGTGGAAATCGTTACCCATAAATCATAGGAGCACTAGGCACGATCCCAAGATCCCTGAAAAGGAATCTAGAAAAACTAGAGTCTGAAGTAGCTCCCGCCTTAGGACTCATGCAGAAGAGTTGTGATCCTAGAAACGGCACACATAGTAAGAAGAGTGATGGACTCCTAAGGAGGCAGGATGCAACCCGGAACCCCCACACTATAAATACCACCCAGTCGATTGGAGGACTGTGATAGAGCAAAAAAAAAAAAAAATTAAAAAAAAAAAAAAAATAATAATAATAATAACAATAATAAAAATAATAATAATAATAATAATAATAATAATAATCACGGGGCACTTAGTAACGAAAAGTGATGGACTCCTAAGGAGGCAGGATGCAACCCAACCCACCCCACTATAAATACCACCCAGTCGAATTGGAGGAATGTGATAGAGCAAAAAAAATAAAATAAAATAATAATAATAATCATTTTAATAATAATAATAATAATTATTATTATTATTATTATTATTATTATTATTCATTCATTATTATTATTATTATTATTATTATTATTATTATTATTATCATTATTATTATTATTATTATTATTATTATTATTTATTATTATTATTATTATATTAAAAATAATGGCAGAATTTACAGATTGATTTTATACACCAATTCTCTCAATTCTTCTAATAACTTATTTTATTGGTAGAATTGAGAGAATTTTGTATAAAATCAATTCTGTAAATTCTTCCATTATTTTTAATAGAGCATGTTTGAAAGAAGGTCTGTTTTCCAGCATAGTTATTATTATTATTATTATTATTATATTATTATTATTATTATTATTATTATTATTATTATTATTATTATTATTATTATTATTATACACTAGATGAAACCTATTCATGTGGAACAAGCACACTGGGGCCATTGACTTGGAATTCAAGCTTCCAAAGAATAAGGCGTTCTTTACAAAGAAGTAAGTAAGTAAGTAATAATAATAATAATATTGAAATTTTTATACACATCTTTCTACTTTATTAATATTTTTTATGTTAAACGACACCTGTTGTCTGCTTGCGTGTTGTAGATACATAAGCAAGATAGAGAGAGAGAGAGAGAGAGAGAGAGAGAGAGAGAGAGAGAGAGAGAGAGGTATAAAATCACTTACTGTCCATAAAGTAATAAGTTAATTTTCGGCCCGTTATAAAAACATTTCATTCTGCAGGTTTAAATCGCATTTACTTCATTTTACCAAACGAGAATTTAGCCTTTGACGAAGAAAGAGTATGACAACTTACCACGAAGAAAAAACATGGAATTCTATCTTTTTATAGACAGAGATAAAAGAGGAATGATGAAGTAAATTGTCTATAAGATTTCTCTCTCTCTCTCTCTCTCTCTCTCTCTCTCTCTCTCTCTCTCTCTCTCTCTCTCTCACTGAAGTGATGAATGTTAAATTCAGCTATGCTTCCGAGGAAGACGATTTAGCTTACACGATAAAGACAAAAGGACTGACATTTATTTGGAAGAGTGTGAGAGGCAAGTGTAGGTTACAAAAATGCAATACTCAATTATGGATGCTATGACGTAGACAAAATCCGCATCTGTGAACCCCTTGGGGATGAAGGCAAGATAATTTTATAGGTAATTGGTAGTTTTATTTTGTAGACTGACGTAGAGAATTCTTGAAATTTGTGTGTTTGTGTGTGTGTGTGTGAGTTAAGTATATCTTAGTTTAACCAGACCACTGAGCTGATTAACAACTTTCATAGTGCTGGCCCGAAGGATTAGATATTTTTACGTGGCTAGGAACCAGTTGGTTACCTAGCAACGAGACCTACAGCTTTTTGTGGGATCCGAACCACATTATATCAAGAAATGAATTTCCAGTCACCAGAAACAAATTCCTCTAATTCCACGTTGGCAGAGCGGGGAATTTGGGTTTGTGTATGAGAGAGAGAGAGAGAATAGGAAATTAGTGTAAAGCTAACTTGAAGAAGTTAAAACAGGTAGACTGCAAGCGATAAATGGTATATCTCGCGAAGAGCGAAAACGGCAATATACCGGGCTCTCGAACGAGGGGCGTTCCACAGAGAGAGAGAGAGAGAGAGAGAGAGAGAGAGAGAGAGAATCTGTCCATGCATCACGCCACTTTAGCGACATTGTTCGTCAAGAATGCCCGGCTCATAGAATAGCTGTAAAATTTTGCGACGAAACGACCAACAAAAATTCGAGAGGCCATCAGCCCCAGCTTATTCTGCTACGCACGGGGCATGGGTGGGTGGGTGGGTGATGGGGGATGGGTGGGAGGGAGGGGGTAGGGGTCGGGGATGAGGTGAATAGCTGGTGTGAAGGTTTTTATCAAAGTGGAGGTATTCAAACAAGCTGGCGTTGGGGGGAGGGGGGGTGTTGCGACAGGTACTGGCCGCCCCCTTTGGGGAAACGAAAATTTATTGGGGACAGTCAGTGTCGATGGTCTATAATTTAGTCGTTATTTGTAATGATATAATATGGTATACTATGATGAAGTATAAAGTATAAAGTATGTTTAATCATATGCCGTAAGTTACAATGACATCATATACTGTTCAAAATTAAAAGCAAAATACTTACACAAAACACACCGCACATACATATGTATATATATATATATGTATATATATATATATATATATGTGTGTGTGTGTGTGTGTGTGTGTGTGTGTGTGTGTAGACATATATATACGTAGTGTATATATATCCATTAAGCTAAAACTGTGATAAAAATTCATATATAATCATATATAAACTATGTGTGTGTGCGTACGCGCTCAGTGTATGTATGCATGTATACATGTATATGAGTGTGTAAGTATGTGTGTTTGTGTGTGTGTGCGTATTGTATAAGTACACGTACGTCCATTTAAAACTAGTTTCATCTCTGAGGAACGCTTTCCTCTGATACTCCTGGATAACAATGTCTTGAATATGGAGTTGGATCCGTGAGGCATTTTTATTTTTTCGTCTATTGTTCATGACCATGAATATGCTCGCCGGAATTGCGTTTACTGCGTGTAACCATGCATGAATGCAGATTGGCATTACAGTTGCTTTCATGCTGAGAGAGAGAGAGAGAGAGAGAGAGAGAGAGAGAGAGAGAGAATCATAAAAAGGCTCCAGAATTTTCAGTAATGAATTGGACACAGTGGCAAGGGAGAAGAGAGAGAGAGAGAGAGAGAGAGAGAGAGAGAGAGAGAGAGAGAGAGAACAAGTCTTCAAACTTAGTCGTGGAAATTCGAGGCTAATAACACTAATATGAAAATGATGACAGGAAATTAAGAGATATAAAAAATATTCATGATTAGATGAGGACAATTTCTGGACAAAGGGACTTTGGAAAAACTGAGAGGGAGAAAAGGGCTTGAAAATTAGGTAGCGAAAACTGGAGGGGAGAGAGAGAGAGAGAGAAAAGCCAAAACATCATATAAAGACTCCAAAATTTGCTGCAATAATTCGAACCCTGTGACACTTATTGAAGAGAGAGAGAGAGAGAGAGAGAGAGAGAGAGAGCATCAAAACATCGTAAAAAGGCACAAATATATTCCGTAATAATTCAAACCCAGTGACACTTATAAACGAGAGAGAGAGAGAGAGAGAGAGAGAGAATGTTTCAAAATGAGCTGTGAAAATTCGAGGCTAATGGCACTGATTTGGTGTGGTGGGGAGGGAGGGAGGGAGAGGGAGAGAGAGAGAGAAAGACAGGGAGTGTAGGGAGAGAGGATGATGGGGGTGGATGGATGGGAGAAGGGTAAGGGGGAGGGGGGGGGGGTAGGGGGGAGGGGGTGTTGGCCGATCCGTGAAGCGATAATTGAATCCGATGACTTAAAAGGGTTTGGATGGCGTCGTCGGCCGTGGGGATATGCTATCCATTTAATATGAATGCCTAATAAAGTCCTTATGAAAGGGGGCGCTATGGGGGATGGGGTAGGGGGTATGGGTAAGGGTAGGGGGGCAGAGGGGTGGTCTGGTCTGGTAATGGGGGGTTGGAGTGGAGGGGGTGGGAATATAAAAAAATGGACCTTAATGTTCCTAATGGATGAGGGCGATCTGTGGACTTACGATATACTTCCGGGAGAGATTAAGAAGGGAGATGAAAGTTTTCCAGGATCTGCTGGAAATTGCCATGAAGAGGCTGGTTTACACTTCCAGGTATTTTTAAATAAAATTTATAATTTTAGATATATATATATATATATATATATATATATATATATATATATATATATAGTATATATATATATATATATATATATAAATATATGTATATATATATATGCATAAATTAATAAAAGGAGCCCGTACACACGCCACAATATAGAAAGTAAGTACTATATTTCAGAGACTGCTGTCTCTCTCTTCATTACCTACATGGAGAGAGAGCAGTCTCTGAAATATAGTACTTACTTTCTATATTGTGGCGTTTTTTATGGGCTCCTTTTATTAGATGGAATTCTGTTGTAACAAAACATTTTTACTATGTCTTATATATATAGATATATATATATATATATATATATATGATATACATATGTATGTGTATATATAATATATATATATATATATATATATATATATATATATATATATATATGCATTCCTAATTATCAATTTTCCTTTTTTTGTCACCCACAAAGTGTTGTCCAGTTGCCAGGCTTTGGTCCAGTATTCAGTATTTATATTAAAGTTTATGTTCCTCTTTTGTTTATTTTAACGTAATGGCTCTTCAGTATTCGGCTACAGACTCTGTAGAGTTTGCCTCTCTCTTGTTTGTCGTGTAAACAACTGCCAAGTGTCCAGCATTCACCGTTTCGGTTTTGTCACCAATACTGACAATTTGATTCATAGAGTGTTACATTGATATTGGATTCATAGTCTGTTACAAACAGTGGATTTCATATCCTGTTACAAACATATTGGATTCATAGACTGTTACAAAGATATCGGATTCATAGACTTACAAAGATATTGGATTCATAGATTATTACAAAGATATTGGATTCATAGATCATTACAAAGATATTGGATTCATAGAATGTACAAAGATATTGGATTCATAGAATGTTACAAACATATTGGATTCATAGACTGTTACAAAGATATTGCCTGTTACAAAGAGATTGGATTCATAGATTATTACAAAGATATTGGATCCATAGACTGTTACAAAGAGATTGGATTCATAGATTATTACAAACATATTGGATTCATAGATTATTATAAAGATATTGGATTCATAGCCTGTTACAAACAATTACAAACAAATTGGATTAATAGACTGTTACAAAGATATCGGATTCATAGACTTACAAAGATATTGGATTCATAGACTTACAAAGATTATTGAAGTTCTGAAAGATGCCAGACAAACACTCGTATCCAGTGGCTGCTTATTGAAACATAATTAGCTGTAAATAATTATATTTTGCTGTTAAGTACGAGCTACGAAAATGTAAAAAAAAAAAAAATCTACGTTTGTACGTTTGTACGTTAACGTATCTCGTTAACGTAATTCACGTAACTGGTCAATCAAAGAGGTTATGAAAGTACCGTCGCGACAAACAAAAAGTACCATTTGCATTAGTGGGGTCAATTTATCGTAAGGAATAATATCGGTTTATTGGAGCTTATATTAAAGGTCGATTTTACGCACCTGTAAAATGCTCGGCTATTGGCATGTGGGTTTCGATCCATAATTTCATGATAAGGGATGATGCAGCAGATGTTTAGAGTACGAAGCGTGACAGAGAGAGAGAGAGAGAGAGAGAGAGAGAGAGAGAGAGAGAGAGAGAGAGAGAAATTTCATTTAACGGTTAATTCAAGGGCGTAATAAAAAAAAAATTTAGATAATGTGTTTAAAGTTTTCTTTTTTCACTACGAAGTAATTACACACAATTG
This sequence comes from Macrobrachium nipponense, assembly GCF_015104395.2. Lineage (NCBI taxonomy): Eukaryota > Metazoa > Arthropoda > Malacostraca > Decapoda > Palaemonidae > Macrobrachium > Macrobrachium nipponense. The sequence goes on along the minus strand of NC_087209.1, from coordinate 3,547,945 downwards.
CACTGACAGAGAGAGAGAGAGAGAGAGAGAGAGAGAGAGAGAGAGAGATGGGATTTTTAGGGGAGAAATGTTATATCTTACAGGTCTGATCATAAATCATCATTCAGTGGCTCAAGTTGTACGTTTTATGCGGTAATAATGAGCTTTACTGTACATTAGAATGATTATTAAGTACCATCAAGATATTGCAACTGGCCTTTTTTTTACCAGTCAAAATACATTCTGATTGATTTTTTAATAAAATTTCCTCGAGATTAATACGGGAATTATTTTCATTACAGCAGCGTCAAAATTAAAATGAAATATTTTAAAATTTGACATTTTGGCTTGTCGGCATAGTATATTTAGTACATGTGGCTGCACTGTACTTAGTTAATTGTGTATATGTGTAGCGAGTGTTTCCTTTACGTATACACTAGGTTTAAATATACATGCATACAACATTTAATTGTATGTTCATGAACTCCATATTGAAACGAGTCTCCGTCTGAACTAACATTCACCCAGTAAATGAATTCGTCTAATTTCGTCTAATTTATCCCTCTTTCTCACAATACTTGCTGGAATTAACGAGGACTTCATGCATGGACAAGAAAATGATATGCTGAACTGGTCGTTTGACGAACTAATGAAGAACAGCTGAAGATCGGCCACATACCAACTATTATTTCTAATTTCCATTCCAATTCTATCCGCTGTCTTCCCTCGCCCTTGCATTCTCCTTCCAGGCCGCATTGCTAATTATTAAAATTATATCAGAGCCGTCCTTTGTCTTCAAGATGTTATTTCAATTTCCGCCTCTCATTAACTGCTTGCCCATGATATTTTAATGCAGTGTCATGCATCTGTTAAACCAGACAGCTTTTCTTACTTGAGTTCAGGCAATTGCAGATAATCTCCGAATTTTTCCGCTACTATTTGTCACTGCTTTCCTTAGTATTCTGAGAATATGTTGCAGGGTATCAATTGACAGTTAGGGGATCTTAAACTAAGATAGTATTTTGTTGAGAAAAACTCTATCACGAAAGTATATACTGTGCTCTAAGGGGTCCACATAATAAGAATGTTAAAATTTCGTGTATAAATAATTTATAAAAGCTTTCGAATCCTTCCCTTCGTTTTGGAATGGAGATGAACCCAGGGAAGGGTTCGAAAGCTTTTACAAAGCGTTTATAAATTACTCACGAACTTTTAACATTCTTATTATCGTGGACCCCTTAGAATAAAGAGTTTTTAAATTTTTAAATTGGAAATTGTTCTTTGTTATAGTATATACGTATTGCACTGCTAATTTTCCTACTAGTTAATTTTTCTCATCTACCTAAAGGCTTCCACATAGTATAGGTAAACTATGTAGGAAATCAAACCAACAGCCACAGCTCAGTTCATCCTGCAAATACTGAATCTGGTTTCCTGTCCCGAGGGAATTCATATCTGATTCAGCAGTTAAAGGCGCCACTCCCATTGTGGAGAAAGTGACTTTGGGAGGCGGACGAATTTCACGTATTTAAGTGTTCGGCAGAATGTCTCTTAAAACTTCTGTCCAGCATGCGTGAGTTCGAATCCCACTTGGGAGGAACAATGTCTAATAGAATTTCTTGTTGGATTTGAGAGGTTTATGAGTGAATCATATCCCAAACTGTTATATATATATATATATATATATATATATATATATATATAATATATATATATATATATATGTGTGTGTGTGTGTGTGTGTGTGTGTGTGTGTGTGTGTGTATTTAACTGAATACAATATATGCATTAGTATATATGGCGTAAAGGGTGGCTGCGATGTCTTGAGTGTACGACCTTGATACAAGGTGGTTGAGTAGGAGGAGGAGGAGGAGGCAGAACACTACACCGAGAGAATGCGAAGAGAAAGAGAGAGAGAGAGAGCAATTGGGAGTCCGGCGAAATCTAACAATATCTAAAGCGAGGTCATTTCCCTCTCCGACTATAACGAGTCTCTTGTGTTGCCCCTGAGATTGCAGTTGAATCTCTCTCTCTCTCTCTCTCTCTCTCTCTCTCTCTCTCTCTCTCTCTCTCTCCCTTCTCATCTTCTTCTTCTTCTTCTTCTTCTGTATGATTCTGGAGCTCTCTCTCTCTCTCTCTCTCTCTCTCTCTCTCTCTCTCTCTCTCTCTCTTTTCCCTTCTTCATCTTCTTCTTCTTCTGTATGATTTTGGGACTCTCTCTCTCTCTCTCTCTCTCTCTCTCTCTTTCCCTTCTTCTTCTTCTTCTTTACGATTCTAGAGCTCTCTCTCTCTCTCTCTCTCTCTCTCTCTCTTCTCTTTCTTTCTTTTCTTCTTCTTCTTCTTCTTCTTCTTCTTTCTTTTTACGATTCTAGAGCTCTCTCTCTCTCTCTCTCTCTCTCTCTCTTTTACCTTCTTCTTCTTCTTCTTCTTCTTCTTCTTCTTTACGATTCTAGAGCTCTCTCTCTCTCTCTCTCTCTCTCTCTCTCTCTCTCTCTCTCTCTCTCTCTCTCTCTCTCTTCCCCGAGTTTACTTAAATGATTACTCCGAGGTCGAGACTCAGCGTTGTACTCCTCCATGGTTGCAAATGTGGTCAGCCTCCAATTGAACCCACGAAAATTACAAATTCAAATAGATCGAGAATGGAAATTTGTCAGGTTCGTGGTTAAGAAATTTGTCAGTGTCGTGCTTATGGAATTTGTCAGGTTCGTGCTTAGCAAATTTGTCACTTTTGGGCTTAGGAAATTTGTCAGGTTCGTGGTAAGGGAATTTGTCACTTTCATGTTTATGAAATTTGCCAGTTAATTCTTTTTGGAAATTTGTCAATTTCGTGTTTCGGTAAATTGTCGGTTTCATGCCTAGGAAATTTGTCAGTTTCCCGATTAGAAAAGTTGGCAGTTTCATGGCTAGAAAATTGTTGGTTTCGTGCTTAGAAAATATCCGTTTCGTACTTAGAAATGTCAGTTTCGTGCTTAAAAAACTGGACAAGTTCATGCTTAGGAAATTTATCACTTTCGTGCTAAGGAAATTGTCAGGTTCGTGCTTAGGAAATTTGTTAATTTACTGCTTAGGAAATTGTCAGGTTTGTGTTTAGGAAATTTGTCAGTTTCGTGCTTAGAAACTTTGTCAGTTTCGTGCTTAGAAATTTTGTCAGTTTCGTACTTAGAAACTTTGTCAGTTTCGTGCTTAGAAACTTTGTCAGTTTCGTACTTAGAAACTTTGTCAGTTTCGTGCTTAGAAACTTTGTCAGTTTCGTGCTTAGAAACTTTGGCAGTTTCGTGCTTAGAAACTTTGTCAGTTTCGTGCTTAGAGGAAATCTTGGTGTCATTTTTAGAACTGGAATATATTTGAAATAACCTTAAATGACTGAAATCTGCCACTTTTCTTTGAAATAACAGTTCAAGAGAATGAATCAACTTACACATTTCATTCACTCGTTTCTCTCTTTCTCTTATTGTGTTCAGTGGAAAATGTTGTCCTATTTTTCAACCTCCATTCCTTCCTTTACCGTCGAAATCTTCCTTTCATTCCATCTCTCACCCTGGGGTCCGGAAGCCCTCCCCCCTGGGGCGGACCGAGCAAACGTTGCAGGGTTTAAATTTGTCCCCCGATCGTCCCAAAATGATTGTTCGCAAATTGCAACAGGCGGCTGATGGAAAGTCAGAGGTGA
>NC_087209.1:3531799-3539299 GCF_015104395.2 Macrobrachium nipponense | reverse complement strand
ATTTAAAACAGGAATAAATATAATTTTTATGGATGAAAGAAATTTATTTTAATTTAAAACAGGAATAAATGTAACTCTCAAGAATTATAACTCTCAAGAATGAAAGAAAATTATTTGATTTAAATCAGGAATAAATTTAATTCTTATGGATGAAAGAAATTTATGTTAATTTAAAACAGGAATAAATCTAATTCTTAAGAATGAAAGAAGATTATTTTGATATAAAACAGGAATAAATATAATTCTTAAGAATGAAAGAAAGTTATCTTAATTTAAAACAGGAATAGATTTAATTCTTAAGAATGAAAGAAGTTTATTTTAATTTAAAACGGGAATAAATATAATTTTTATGGATAAAAGAAATTTATTTTAATTTAAAACAGTAATAAATATAATTCTCAAGAATGGAAGAAAATTATTTTGATTTAAAACAGGAATAAATTGGAGTTTTTTTTTTTTTTTTTTTTTTTTTCCTCAAGAAAGAAAGAAATTTATTCTGATCTTTAAATCAGGAAATAAATCTTAATTTGTCTTATGGATTGAAAGAAATTTATGTTAATGTTAAAAAACGGAAGGAAATTTAAAATTTTAATTCGTTTAAGACTGAAAGAAAATTATTTTGATTTAAAAAAAAGAGTAAATTTAATTCTTAAGAGTGAAAGAATCATTTCAATTCTTTCATAAGGAAAAACAAATCAATAATTACAATTAAGCAAACGTAAAATATACAGCAACTTCTTAAACAGAGAAGGAATTACAATTAGTAAGCCTCTTAGGGGTGAGTACCGTCAGTGCTCCTCACATGGTACACTGTAGGCATTACATACGTCCCCTGGCTGCAAGACCTTTCATTTCTTTCACTGTACCTCCGTTCATATTCTCTTTCTTCCATCTTGCTCTCCGCCCTCTCTTACCAAAGTTTCCTCCTGTTACGCCTAACAAACTTTTCTAATGTTTCCCTTTCAGCGCTGAATGACCTCCTAGGTCCCACCGCTTGGCCTTTGGCCTAAATTCGATATCCCTTATTCCTCCATCAATTAGCAAGGCGATTTTTTTTTTTTTTTTTGTATAATGAAAAAAAAAATGTCAGTAATTACAGTTGCTCATCATAACTGCATTAATGACTGTCAATTGTTCCCGCAGGATGATTAGTGACTTAATATCTTGCTGACAGCTTAATTGACCTGCCTGACAAACCATGATGGGTCGTGCAGTATTTTTATGGCTTTTTGGTTTTTTTTTTGGCTCGTTTTTTTTATATCCGGTCATTAGCCGGAGGTACTTGCGGGTTAACGAACTCATTAACTTCTCGTTATTTTTTATATATTTTGTCTTTTACTTATTTGTTTATTTATTATTTTTATTTATTTACTTATTTTATTCATTTACTTATTTTTTTATATTCTTATTTTTAGTTTATTTCATTTTTTATTTATTTGATTTGATTTTATATATAAATGTTTTTATTTAACTATTTCTGTTTTTATTTATCATTTAATTACTTAGTTATTGACTTGTGTATTGGCTATTTATTCATTTATTTTTCTCTTTAACTATTGAACTTTACTTTAGAGGTCTTTGCACTCATGGCGTCCAAGTTAGGGTCATAGAGTAGGCTTCAAATCAATGGTCAAGGTCACGTGACTTGCGGCAGTCTTGAGGAGTCTGGTGCAAGTGGCAATGGGTCTTAATGAAGCGCAAAACGCAAAAAATTATGTATCATTAAACGAATAGGTTTTTTTCATAGTTTAAATCTTGTTCAGTCAACTAAAACCTTAATTTATAAATGTGCACTAGCTGGGTACTAAGAAACTGGGAGTCCTTCGTGATGGCAAGAGTTCTGTGTAGTTTTGTATTTTGTGTTCCATGTTGATAATTACTTACAAAGGAAGAGAGCCTCAGTGGCGTGGTCGGTATGGTGTTGGCGTGCCACCTCGGTGGCCGCGAGTTCGGATCTCGGGCATTCCATTAAGGGGTGAGAGATGTGTATTTCTGGTGATAGAAGTTCACTCTCGACGTGGTTCGGAAGTCACGTAAAGCCGTTGGTCCCGTTGCTGAATAACCACTGGTTCTATGCAACGTAAAAACACCAGACAAACAAACAAACAAACTTACAGAGGAAAAAATGCTCAGAACATTTACTGTTTTCTTTCTCTACTGCATGATTCATTTTTGCTTTCAAGAATTTTCTTGTATTCTATGTTTCATTTCCATTTTGAAATTCGCGCGCGAAGGAAGTTGAAATGTTTGGACCACTTATTCCTTTCTTTGCCTTTTCTTTTCTCCCGTCTCCTGTTTATCTCCACCTTTATTTCCTACTCTACTCCTGTGTCTCATTTTCTTTCTCACTAGGCTTTCTTCTTTTGTTTCCTATTCCCGTTTTTTCGGTTCACTTTTCTCTTTTGGTGTTCTGTCTCAGTTTCATAGATTTAGGTAAAACTAGGTAATATGTAAGATACTTTCTAATGGAAGACGGAAATAAATCACATTTTGATCCAAAAACGTCCGGGCTCTTATCAGTGGTCATTAACTTTCCTCTTCGGGCGAGAGATAAGATAAGAATCCGGGGAGATGGGGTAAAGAGAAGATTGACAAAAGTTCTTCAACAGAGAAAAGAAAAAAGGTCTTCAGATTAATATCGAGTCGAAGTCTGATTAATTGTAGGAGGGGGAGGAGGAGTTGAGAGCTAGGTCTGATTCCCTTGGCGCCTGTGGTGGGAAGTGTGTACTCTCTCTCTCTCTCTCTCTCTCTCTCTCTCTCTCTCTCTCTATCTATCTATCTATCTATCTATCTATCTATCTATCTATCTATCTATCTATTTTTTATTTATTCATTTTTCTTTTTTTTTTTTTTTTTGAGAACCAATATTTCTATTTACTGAATACCCAAATCACACCGTACACCCCTGGATCTCACGACTGATGTATGGGGTTACTATCTCTTCATAGGTATATATGCATAAGTATACATATACCTCCAGGGTCGTATTGTCTTAACTCATAGTGAAAACAAACTAATAATGATTTCGGTTAAGGTACTAGTACATGCTTACGTCCCATCAACGCTTTATGGTCAAGGCATTAGCCGATTCAGGTAAAAGGCTAGGTGTTGACGTCTTGTAGCTGTTACAGTGTTTTCAATTTTTTATTTTTTTATTTTTTTTATATTTTACTGAGTCATCAGTTTCACAGTTATGGTTCTTTGCTTGTCTATTGACGGGGATGCTTTGTCTTGTGACTGAGTCTGTAACGTCTTATGAACAGCTGTGTTTTTGTTTTGGCATAATGCTTTGGCCCGTTGCTGAATAACCACTGGTTCCATGCAACGTAAAATCACCTTACAAACAAACAAACAAACATTCTTTGAGGATGAGGCACTATTTTTTTTTATACTAAAGCTTCAGTGTTGAACGGGTTATAGTTATGTTTCTTCCTCTGAAGTGGGTAGTGCCGTCAGCGCACATCACGCGGTGCACTGTAGGCATTACTCAAGGATCTTGCAGCGTCCTTTCGGCCCCTAGCTGCAACCCCTTTCATTTCATTCCTATTACTGTACCTCCATTCATTATCTGTATCTTTCTTCTTACTTTCCTTAACCCTCTCCTAACGATTGATTCAAAGTGCAACTGCTTTGAGGTTTTCCTCCAGTCTGTCACACCTTTCAAATCTTATTACTGTCTATTTCAGTTTCAGCGCCTGGATGACCTCATAGGTCCCACCCCTTGTCCTTGGCCTAAATTCTATATATAAACAGTCATGTCTCTTCAACCCAAATTATTTGTGGTCGAAGGACTGAAGCTCATGGAAGATAGTATGTGTTGAGTCTTATCTTAAAGAGAGAGAGAGAGAGAGAGAGAGAGAGAGAGAGAGAGAGAGAGACCTTTTGTCTTGAACTTTATATATTCCTGCTGACTGGTGACAGTTTTCGGGTCGCGTACTTCAGATTCCAGATTGATGATGGAAAGCAGTTTTCATTACACGTGAACTATACTCTGTTTTTTTCCATCTGTCCATCCGCCTGTGGTGTTTGCATATGGTAACACTGCGCCCCGGGCTTTAGATAGTTACATTCAACACTAATAGCAATATCCTATTTCGAATATTAATGGTGTAATTCGCATACTGTAAATTATTAAAACACTTTTCTGTTGCAAATGTACACCCAGATATCCTTTTATTTACTTAAAACTTACACATAGCATATCTATTTAAAGCCCAGGAAACAGTGTTACCATGCGCGACCACCACAGGCGGATGGACAGATGGAAAAAAACAGAGTATAGAAGTCTTACGTATGTGGAAGGTCAGTAGTAGCTACAGATCTTTTAGCAAAAAAGCTTTGTCTGCTGTATGAAAGTTTAATGTTTTCTGCAACAATAATGCAACATCAATATTGCCGGTTTCTGTAGTGTTTGAAAACCACAGTCTTCCATATTCATTGAGATCGCCTTGCAAGTACAAACCTCCTTTATTTGTTTGTTTATTTGTTTGAATGTTGTTTTTACGTTGCATGGAACCAGAGGTTATTCAGCACCGGAACCAACGGCTTTACGTGACTTCCGATCCACGTCGAGAGTGAACTTCTATACACATCTCTGATCCTTCAGTGGAATGCCCGAGAATCCAACTCGCAGCCACCGAGGTGGCAGGCCAAGACCAAACCTCCTTTAACTCCCTCTGCATAGATCTTCGTAATACAAGCTTTCATTAGCTTTCTCCATAGAAACCGCACACTTTCTTTGACGCCCTCTGCACAGATCTTCGAAAGCATAAACTTTCTATGACTTTCTATGCACATATTCTATAACTCACTCTGCACAGATCTTAAAGCACAAGATTTCTTAAACTTTCCCTGAGCAGATCTTCAAATGCTTTCTTCAACTTTCCCTCAGCAGATCTTCAAATACTTTCTTCACCTTTCCCTAAGTAGATCTTTAAATGCTTTCTTAAACTTCCTGTGAGCAGATCGTCAAAGCTTTCTTCAAATTTCCCTCAGGACGATCTCTTTAAATGCTTTCTTAAACTTTCCCTGAGCAGATCTTCAAATGCTTTCTTCAACTTTCCCTCAGCAGATCTTCAAATGCTTTCTTCAACGTTCTATATGCAGACCCTCAAAACATAAAGAGCCTAATGCTTTCCGCTTGGGAAATTCTAGAGTGAATTAACAGAATAACCCGTTTTCTATGACTCGTGTTGAAATATCCCCAGATGGGCCATTTTGGGTTAAGCGTCCGATAAATTCCTCTCCCTCTTTGGAAAAGGAACCCCCCCCCCCACTCTCCCTCTCTCTTCCTCCGCTCTCTCTCCATCGCTCTCTTCTTTCTCTCGCTTTCTCTCTTTTTGCCTTTTTCAATATTAGTTCTACTAACGCCATTTATTCCATTGATTTTTAACAAGTCTCTCTCTCTCTCTCTTCTCTCCTCTCTCTCTCTCTCTCTCTCTCTCTCTCCTCTCGTTCTCCTTTTCTTTCCGCCCTTTTCCTTTTTAGTATTATTTTTACTAACGCCATTTTATTCCATTGATTTTCAAACAAGCTTCTCTTCCTCTCTCTACTACTTCTCTCCGTGCGTGCCTCTCTTCTCTCTCTTTCTTTGCTTCCTCTCTCTCTTTCTTTGCCCTTTTCAGTATTAGTTTTACCATCGCCACTTATGCCATTAATTTTTAACAAGTCTCTCTCTCTCTCTCTCTCTATCTCTCTCTCTCTCTCTCTCTCTCTCTTTTTCCTTTTCGCCTTTTTCTACTCTCTCTCTTTTTCTTTGCCTTTTCAGATTAGTTTTACTATCGCCATTTATTCCATTTATTTTCAACAAGTCTTCTCTCTCTCTCTCTCTCTCTCTCTCTCTCTCTCTCTCTCTCTCTCTCTCTCATAAGCATCTTGTCAAATATAATATCTGAGTATATGCTGGAATAGGCAAATAAATAGTATCTACTAAAAAAACTCTTCTTTCTGCGTTTTTTTTTTTTTTTTTGTTTTTTTTTTTTTTTTTTTTTGGCATTGTCCGTTTTTTCTTCCCAAGTCCTAAGCTGTTTATATAAAAAAAAAAAAAAATAAGGCAGGAAGGAATATCATGTCGAGAGAATTTTATTAATTTATTTTGCTTGTACTTTATTTCCCTAAGTTATACGGCTTTAGACGATGGGCGCCATCTATATATTGTCGAAATCTCTCTCTCCCCTTCTTTTGCCTCTGCTTTCTTTAGTGGAATTCGATGAGGAAAAAGGGGGAAATTCAGATTAAAAATGAAAATGGGGAAGGACGCGTAGCCATCGAGATATCTCGGGGGGGAAAATGTCAACTTTTGTATCAGAGCGTGGATCACAAAGGCTCCGAGGAGGAGGAGGAGGAGCAGGAGCAGGAGGAGGAGGAGGAGGAGGAGGAGGAGCAGGAGGAGAAGGAGGAGGAGGAGGAGGAGGAGGGTTGTTTGGGAAAGCCGCTCTCTAAATCTCTGTAAATCTCTCTCGTTTGATTTTTTGTTTTCCATTACGCAACGAGATTTCACGGAGGAGAGGCCGTTGTAGGAAGTCGGTCAAAAAGTAAGAACCATCTCGCCGGGCGATTGTTAAGCGTTCATGGAAATGAATCACTTTTATTTCTGTACCAGGAGCAGCCTGGTGCTTCCCACGGGAGTTAGTACAGTGGGAATACACAGAAATGAAAAGCATCGTAGAAAAGTACTCAGTAAGACTGTATCTCACCCAGCGCTTAACAGAATTTTATCTGAATGGACCTGAAGGTTTTGAAGCAGAAGGTATGAGTGGACACAAGCATGAAAACAAACAAAACAAATACAGAAGCAAACGGACAAAGAGATATAAATATATAAAGAACCTTCATCCAGCAATGGAGGAGAATAGAACACGTTGCAGGACTCAGAAACAGGGAATATGTATTTATGATGAATAGAGGGAACAATGAAAATGGGTTGGTTACATTAGGAGACGAAATAGTGGGTCACATTCGTTTGGTTTTTTAACTGCCCAATGAATTATTTTTGAGGGAATATCGGGATGTCGATATACGATATATTATATATATATAATACTATATATATATTACATATAATATATATTATATATATGTATGTATGACTGGTAAAATTGTTCTATTACATCAGAATTCCATCTAATAAAAGAGCCCATAAAAACGCCAAAATATAAAAGTCAGTACTTACTTTTTACAAAGTTTGGCGTTTTTCTGGGCTCCTTTTATTAGATATATATATATATATATATATATATATATATATATATATATATATATATACATTTATATATATGTAATTGAATGTGGGTGTGTATATGTGGAGTTAAACAAAGCTGGTTTAGGTCACTACTTGGATTGGTGACCTTAAATGAAATCCAGGCGTTGTTGATACATGGGTCCCTTGAACATCATTCAGGCTGAGTTTGGGATTTGCAGTCTTATATACAAAAAATATTTACTGATAAAAAGGGAAGGAGAAGAAAGCCATTCATGGAATTCAAACCGATGTGGTCTCTT
>NC_087209.1:3519299-3526799 GCF_015104395.2 Macrobrachium nipponense | reverse complement strand
TTTACGCTGTCGCAAGTGAGACAAAGGAGCATTTTACATAGTGGGGAGCGCTCCGTCTCTCTCTCTCTCTCTCTCTCTCTCTCTCTCTCTCTCTCTAAGGGCCTTTATGTTCATTCGGTATCTAATTTGTTTGCTGTCGTTTATTCTATTGAGTTTTAGTTACGTTCTCTCTCTCTCTCTCTCTCTCTCTCTCTCTCTCTCTCTCAGAGGTTCTTTATATTTACTCAATGTTTAGTTTTAGTTCTATTGATGACATTCCCCGACTGGTTTATAGTAAGACTCTCTCTCTCTCTCTCTCTCTCTCTCTCTCTCTCTCTGGATTAATCCTCTTACAAGAAAGAAAAGAATCCTGGCGAGTATAGGTTCTGTACACATAAACGATTCGAATTCCTACGTATTATTGTATATCGGATTCCATATTTATTTAATACTTTTTAGTTTTATTTTTTATTTTTTATTTTATTTATTTCTTTATTTAATTTTTGCAGTAGGATATTTTTAGTGGGGTACACGAGGCTCGAATTCCTACGTGACTTTGTATATGGGGATCGACATTTATTTCTTTTTTGGTCAGCGATTTTTTTTTTTTTTTTTTTTTTTTTGTAGTGGGTGGTTTTTTATTTATTTAATTTCATTTTTGCTAAGAATTTTTTCTTTTGTGTATCTTTCCCTTTCAAAAAAAAATCCTTTTTTTTTTTGAGAGAGAGCTAAGTAAGGTCTCGAATTCCCAACGATCCCCACTTTCTTTATCAGCACAATCTTATTTTATTTCTTTTATTATTTTGCAGTAGGATTTTTTGAAAGGAGCATATGAGGCTTGAATTCCTACAGTCCACATTAATTATTAATTTTTTTGTCAAGGATTTTTTTTTGTCTTAATAAATACATACGATCCGCATGTATTTATTAACTTTTTTTCAAAGAATTCGTATCTATTTTTTTTTTTATCTTGTAGCAGAATTGTTTTACAAGGCTAAATGTGGTTCCAATACGTACGATCCACATTTATTTATTATTATGATTTTTTTTTTTTTTTTTTTTTTTTTTTTTTTTTTTTTGCGAAATCGTATGAATTTATTATATTTATTATTTTTTTTTTTTTTCATTTTTTTTTTGCTAAATTGTATTTATTTTTATTTTTTTATTTTGTAAGCGGGATCTTTTCGAGAGCCAAATGTGGCTCGGAATTACTATGTTATGCCACATTTTATATTAATTTGTTTTGTCAATTATATTTATTAATTTTGTTTTGTCACATTTATTTATTAATTTGTTTGTCACATTTATTTATTAATTTGTTTGTCAGCGAATTGTTTTGTTTTTTTTTTCCTTTTTTTTTTTTTTTTTTTTTTTTTTTTTTTTGGCGAAGTCTTACTTTTTTTTGTAGCAGGATTTTTTTTAGAATGCTAATTCTCGAATTCCTACGATCCACATTTATTTATTAATTGATTTTTTTTTTGGCAACGAATTTTTATTTTTTTTTCTTCTTCTTCTTTTGTAGTGGAACTTTTTGTAGAGGCTAAATGGAGGATAACGGCCTTTTAATGGCGAGAAATATGTCAGCATTTCCGCCTGAGGGAGATAAATTACCGAGGTAAGTGGTTCATAGTATATCGGATTCCATTTATTTATTTAATACTTTTTAGTTTTAAATTTTTTATTTTTTATTTTATTTATTTCTTTATTTATTTTTGCAGTAGGATATTTTTAGTGGGGTACACGAGGCTCGAATTCCTACGTGACTTTGTATATGGGGATCGACATTTATTTCTTTTTTTCTTTTTTTGGTCAGCGATTTTTTTTTTTTTTTGTAGCGTGGTTTTTTATTTATTAATTTCATTTTTGCTAAGAATTTTTTTCTTTTGTGTATCTTCTTTCAAAAAAAAAACAAAAAAAAATGTTTTTTTTTTTGAGAGGCTAAGTAAGTCTCGAATTCCAACGATCCACTTTCTTTATCAGCACAATCTTATTTATTTCTTTTATTATTTTGCAGTAGGATTTTTTGAAAGGAGCATATGAGGCTTGAATTCCTACAGTCCACATTAATTATTAATTTTTTTTGTCAAGGACTTTTTTTTGTTCTTAATAAATACATACGATCCGCATGTATTTATTAACTTTTTTTCAAAGAATTCGTATCTATTTTTTTTTATCTTGTAGCAGAATTGTTTTACAAGGCTAAATGTGGTTCCAATACGTACGATCCACATTTATTTATTATTGATTTTTTGGAATTTTTTTTTTGATAATCGTATGAATTATATATTTATTATCATTTTTTTGCTAAATTGTATTTATTTTTATTTTTTATTTTGTAGCGGGATCTTTTTCGAGAGCCAAATGTGGCTCGAATTCCTATGATGCACATTTATTTATTAATTTGTTTTGTCAGCGAATTCTTTTTTTTTTTTTTTTTTTTTTGGCGAAGTCTTACTTTTTTCTTTTTTCTTTTATAGCAGGATTTTTTTTAGAATGCTAATTCTCGAATTCCTACGATCCACATTTATTTATTAATTGATTTTTTTTTTGGCAACGAATTTTTTTCTTTTTCTTTTTTTGTAGTGGAACTTTTTGTAGAGGGCTAAATGAGGATAACGGCCTTTTAATGGCGAGAAATATGTCAGCATTTCCGCCTGAGGGAGATAAATTACCGGAGGTAAGTGGATTCATTCCCTGTCCCTTTGTTTTTCGTGTCCACGGAAAGAGAAAGAGGATTATACAGTTTTAAGAGGATTTCCCCTCGTTCGTGCGAGAGAGAGAGAGAGAGAGAGAGAGAGAGAGAGAGAGAGAGAGAGAGAGAAAGGAACAGCAAACAACTGGAAAGGCAGAAAGATAGAAAACAAATGGATATTTATACGTGAGAGTAAGAGAGAGAGAGAGAGAGAGAGAGAGAGAGAGAATATATGTGTGTGTGTGTGTTTATGTAAATATGTATGTGTATATTCACATATATATGCATATATATATTAAAGTATATACTTACAGAAAAAGAGAGAGAGAGAGAATAATGCCATACTTTTCTCAAGATCTCTTTCTGAAAGACAGTGAGGAGGCACTGGGGCAGGCAAGCTATTTGGCCCCCGGAAATTTCCTTTCCCACTTTCTTAAGAGAATGGAATTAATTTTAGAATTAATTTTCTCGTCACAGTAATTTACCGGCTCTCAGGACGTGCATGATTTTTTTTTCTTGCATTTGCCTTCGATTTTTTCTCCTTTTTTTTTGTTTTAGGAATTTGCGAATTTGAAAAGAGAGTAAAGGAGAGAGGCTGGTTTTGCGTTAAGCTTGTTGGTCTAATATGAAAAACGGTATGGTCACATTCAGTATGACGATTGTCGCGTTCAGTTGAGCGAAAGATGTCAACCGTGAGATGTTGCCGTTCAAGAGAGTGACGTTTATGTCAAAGAGGTTTACTTAATCACACTGAAGATTGTGTCAGCCACGTTCAACATGGTGATAGCCACGTTCAAGAGTGTGGCAGCCACGTTTAAGAGGAAGAGGATGATAGCTACGTTCAAAAGTGTGATAAGTCACGTTCAAGAAGGTAATAGCTACGTTCAAGAGTATGGCAGCCACTTTCAACATCGTGATAGCCACTTTCAAGATTATGGCAGCCACGTTCAAAGGTGTGATAAGTCACGTTCAAGAAGGTAATAGCTATCGTTCAAGGGTGTGATAAGTCACGAAAAGGTGATAGCCACGTTCAAGAGGGTGTTAGTCACATTCAAGGTTGTGTAAGCCTCGTTCAAGATAACGATAGTCACGTTCACGAGGGTGATAGCCACGTTCGAGAGGATGATAGTCACGTTCACGAGGGCGATATTCGTGTTCGTAAAGGGACTGTTTCGCGTTAAGAGAGAGATAGTGAAGTCGAATCAGGTTCGGATATTCCATGCCATCAAGTGTAATATTTCGAATTGATGTCGATAATTATGGCCCCGAGAGCTTATAAAGTCGAGGGTTTATGCGGTCATGAAATAAGTTTAATAAGTTTGCCCCACTTTAGCTCTGTCCCTTTACTTTAGTTTCTCTATTCCTCCTTTATTTATTGGCCAATATCTCCTTTTCACTCGAGTCTCGCTGAAGTAAATTGCAAGGCATAGCCTTGACGAGTGGGATAATTCGTGCTTTGGGTTCTAAGTTACATTCTGTAATATTCAGTTCTAAGTTACATTCTGTAATATGCAGTTCTAAGTTACATTCTGTAATATGCAGTTCTAAGTTACATTCTGTAATATTCAGTTCTAAGTTACATAATATTCAGTTCTAAGTTCATTCGTTAATATTCAGTTCAATTACATTCTGTAATATGCAGTTCTAAGTTACATTCTGTAATATGCAGTTCTAAGTTACATTCTGTAATATGCAGTTCTATTACATTCGTAAAATAGCAGTTCTAAGTTACAAATTCTGTAATATCAGTTCAAAGTTAACTTCTGTAATATAGTCAAGTTTACATTCTGTAATATTCAGTTCTAAGTTACATTCTGTAATATCAGTTCTAAGTTACATTCTGTAATATTCAGTTCTAAGTTACATTCTGTAATATGCAGTTCTAAGTTACATTCTGTAATATGCAGTTCTAAGTTACATTCTGTAATATGCAGTTCTAAGTTACATTCTGTAATATGCAGAACTAGGTAGGTACTATGTCGTACCTCTAAGTAAATGGGGATGCAATCCACAATGATGTAAAATCCTTCTGTAGTTTTATAAAATATATATTTCTTGCACAGTAACTTATAGCTTTCGACCATCAGCTGTGGTCTTTTAGTGAACAAGACCACAGCTGATGGTCGAAAGCTATAAGTTACTCCGCAAGAAATATATATATTTTATAAAACTACAGAAGAATTTTACATATTGTGGATTGTATCCCCATTCTGTAATATTTTTGAACCGTAATTCTGACACTGTATTCCATTCCCCTGCCAAACGAGGAACTTTCTTCTTTCCTCTGTATTTTAAAGGGCAGGCTTCTTTTCGTTAAAGGAGATAAATCTACCATCTGCATTTTGGTCTTTTCATAATAAAGATAATGACCGCAACTATCCGCTAAGGCAAGGAGATCAACTGAATCCCCCACCTACACACACCCAGCCCCCACCCCCCCCACCCCCGCGCATAAAAAATTGGTGAGGGTTGGGGGAATCTATTACCCAATTCCAGATCTCTCAGAAATATGATCATTTGTTTCCTGTCACCCATAGCAAAACAAGGAAACAAATAAACGTGACCAAAAACATTACTTCCTTCTCGGATGGAAAAATGTAGATCATGAGTCGCTTATGCTTTGTCAGGAGAGAAAGGAAACCTCCTTTGTCATTGTTCTTTCATTGGTGTTGGTGTCGAGGTCATATTGTCCTTAATGGACAGAAAAAATAAATGTGGATTTGCATCGGCCTAGCAACTGAAAATAGTAACTCAAAAACCATAGTGAAGTTGGCATAATACATGAGCATCTGAAATGCTGAAGTATATTTGAATAAATAAACATGCATCAGTAAGCAGTACGACTAATATGTGCAAAGAAAGTTTTTTTATTTTGATATTTAAAAAAAGAAAAATAGTTACTACGCAATTGCAGAGCTTTTTGATAGACGCTTTCATTCTATCCAGTGTATTCTTTTCAAAGGCGTTTCCAACATATTTTTTTTTACAGGATTCTGGGACCTCTCCAGAAGTTATTTCTTTTTCTTTTCTTTTTTTGTTTTTACAACGTTATCCTCTTGCGTATTCCGTGAATCCTGTGATATTACTGAGTGTCTGGTTTCATATTACGTAGGCCAGAAGTGCAGCAACAACTCATCTTTATTTGTTTCTTTACAAATAAAACTCTAAATGCCTTTGTTCCTCGTCGACTTTTGGTCATCAAGGAAAAAGATTTGTAACCAATTATGAATTTATTCACTGGCTTTAAGATTTGTCCATTTTCACCTGCTGCGCATAATCTCGAAACAATAGCTGTGGAAGTCGTCGCTATTTTGGGAGCGAGTTACAGACTATTTCTAACCTTTAGATAATTGGCCTTAAATTAGAATGTTTTGACATGACCACGGGTAACAGACCATCAAGTGTGCACTTTCTGCTTTCGGGATAACATTACCAAGCAGTGATAATTCTTAATTTGGAATGACATTGGCTCTCTTCTGTACTGCGTCACGAATTAGTATCAGGTCCCTTACAATACTGTACCACCACTAAAGTAATACGCGTCCCGAATATATGGTGGCCACTTGTTACATATATATCACAGAACAGGTTGCAAACAAGCTATCAACTGTCAGTTGAGAACGAACCCTTTGGCAAATGCTGGATAATCGTTTTGAAGCACTACCAAAAAATGTCGTTGACTTGTACTCAACCTGTTTGTGTTGTGTGCAACGAGTTGCCGACATGTTTATGACAAAGTTTAATTTAGAGAAAGTGTGCCCTGGAATAAAAATTCCACTTGACAAAATTCCTTTGTAACCTCACTTTCGAAGAGATCTGAGGCAACTTGTCACATATAAATCACAGACACGTTGCTAACAAGTCAGCAACTATTAAGTAGAGAACGAAGTAATACCGAATGCTTGATAATCAGTATGTAGCAGTAATTAGAGCTACTGCAAAAGTCGTTGACATGTATTCAACATGTTTGTGATGTGTGCAACAAGTTGCCCAAATAGTTGAAAACAAGTCAGCACCTATCAGTGGAGAACGAACTTCTACCAAATGCTTGATAATCATTATGAAGTAGTAACTAGAGCTACTGCCAAAATCGTTGACATGTATTCAACATGTAAGTGATGTGTGTGCAACAAGTTGCTGACTAGTTGAAAACAATTTGACGACCGGAAGTTGAGAACGAACTTCTACCAAATGCTTGATAACCATTATGAAACAGTAATTAGAGCTACTGCCAAAGTCTTTGACATGTATTCAACATGTTTGTGATGTTTGTGCAACGAGTTGCCGACTAGTTGAAAACAATTTGATGACCAGAAGTTAAGAACAAACTAGCAAATGCTTGAAAATCATTATGAAGCAGGAATTAAAGCTACTGAAAAAAGTCGTTGACGTGTATTCAACAGCACCTCAGTGGTGTGGTCGTTATGGTGTTGGCGTACCACCTCGGTGGCCGCGAGTTCGATTCTCGGACATTCCATTGCGGTGTGAGAGATGTGTATTTCTGGTGAGAGAAGTTCACTCTCAACGTGGTTCGGAAGTCGCGTAAAGCCGTTGGTCCCGTTGCTGAATAACCACTGCTTCCATGCAATGTAAAAACACCATAAAAACAGACAGACAAGCAAACAAGACATGTATTCAACATGTTTGTCACGTGTTTGCAACGAGTTGCCAAATAGCTGAAAACAAGTCAGCAACTATAAGTGAAGAACGAACTTCTACCAACTTCTACCAAATGCTTGATAACCATTATGAAGCTGTAATTAGAGTTACTGGAAAAGTCGTTGACATGTATTCAACATGTATTCAACATGTTCGTGATATGTATGCAA